>NC_088417.1:89667037-89902037 GCF_034236695.1 Oncorhynchus nerka
CTGTACTGATGGCGCAAAAGCCATGATAGCGAGACATAGTGGAGTGGTAACGTGCATGCAAGCAGTACACTACAGCATCCACCAAAAGGCTCTTGCTGCCAAGGGAATGCCTGACAGCTTGAAATACTTTTTGGACACTATAGTGAAAATTGTTAACTTTGTTTAAGCAAGGCCCCTGAACTCTCGTGTATTTTCTGCATTATGCAATGATATGGGGAGCGACCATGTAACACTTTTACAACGTACAGAAGAAGTGCTCTGGTTATCAAGGGGAAAAGTATTGACACGTTTTTTAAAATTGAGAGACGAGCTTAAAGTTTTCTTTACTGACCATAATTTTCACTTGTCAGACCGTTTGCATGATGATGAGTTTCTCACACAACTGGCCTATCTGGGTGATGTTTTTTCTCACCTGAATGATCTGAATCTAGGAATACAGGCACTTTCCGCAACTATATTCAATGTGCGGCACAAAATTCTCTTTGATCATAATCACAGTCGTGTCTATTCCCCCCCAAGCAGACACATCGACGGCCCTGAAAGAACTCCATTGGACTCTATGTAAACTGGAAACCACATATCCCGAGGATGCCTTTATTGTAGCTAGGGATTTTAACAAGGCTAATCGAAAAACAAGACTCCCTAAATTCTATCAGCATATCGATTGCACAACCCGGGCTGGAAAAAACCCTGGATCATTGTTATTCTTAACTTCCGCGACGCATATAAGGCCCTCCCTCCTTTCATAAAAGCATACATATTCGTATTAATTTCTTTACACTTGTGTGTATAAGGTAGTTGTTGTGAAATTGTTAGGTTAGATTACTTGTTAGATATTGCTGCATGGTCGGAACTATAAGCACAAGCATTTCGCAACACTCGCATTAACATCTGCTAATCGTGTTAGCACGGCAAATAACATTTGATTTGAATTGATGCTATAAGAAGTTGGAGCTCTTTTCTGTCTGCATTAACAAGGACAACACGCATGTCTTTCCATCATTGTATGATTTCTTTGAGTGCAAATGAACTCAAGCTTACGGACAATGTCAAATATGATACAGCAAACCACCTGAGTGAGCTAGGTGCGCAATTACGCAGGTACTTTCCTGAAATGGACGACAGAAACAACTGGATTCGTTATCCCTTTCATGCCCTGCCTCCAGTCGACTTACCAATATCTGAACAAGGGAGCCTCATCGAAATTGCAACAAGCGGTTCTGTGAAAATGTTTATTAATCATAAGCCACTGCCAGATTTCTGGATAGGGCTGCGCTCAGAGTTTCTTGCCTTGGCAAAAAAGTGGCTGTTCCACTGGATGTCATAAGGTGAAAGCACCAATTTGTAAGTCGCTCTGGATAAGAGCGTCTGCTAAATGACTTAAATGTAATGTAATGTGCTGTTAAGACACTGATGCCCTTTGCAACCACGTACCTATGTGAGAGTGGATTCTTGGCCCTTGACTGGAATGAAAACTAAATACAGGCACAGACTGTGTGTGGAAAATGATTTAAGACTGAGACTCTCTCCAATACAACCCAACATTGCAGAGTTATTACATCCTTTCAAGCTCACTCTTCACATTAACCTGTGTTGAGTTATTCACCATTTTTGATGAACAAATAACGTTTTATTTGTAAGATGGTTAAATAAAGAGCAAAATTATAGATTATTATTATATTATTATTTGTGCCCTGGTCCTATAAGAGCTCTTTGTCACTTCCCATGAGCCGGATTGTGACAAAAACCTCACCCTCATTCTTATGTTTAATAAATGTATTGTATAGTGTGTGTGTGGCAGGCTTACAATGATGGCAAAAAACAACATTTGTGAGTGTGCTGACCCTGTTGCTAGAGGGGGTACAGCTGGAGGTTGAATGTTTGAAGGGGTACGGGACTATAAAAAGTTTGGGAACCACTGCTCTACATCATCCAGACCTGAATGTGATCAGTGGAAAAGGCCTCTTGCTTGAGGCCATCTTGAATCAGCTAAATGAGCAGTGTTTTCTGGCAGGGACATGGAAGAGGGGAGGTGTGTGTGTGTGTGTCTCTCTGTCTCTGTCTCTCTCATTTACATTTACATTTAAGTCATTTAGCAGACGCTCTTATCCAGAGCGACTTACAAATTGGTGCGTTCACCTTAAGACATCCAGTGGAACAGCCACTTTACAATAGTGCATCTAAATCTTTTAAGGGGGGGGGGTGAGAAGGATTACTTTATCCTATCCTAGGTATTCCTCTCTCTCTCTGTCTCTCTCACAATCTCTCTCTGTCACTCTCTCAACTATGAACTGTACTCATCATTAATCAAACAGATATGCAGGGATGGTGACTTTATTTAATACAGGCAGAACAGAATGTGGTATGGAGAGCAACATTTTATATGATACTGCATCAGCAGCAATATCATATTAAAAAAAATCCTCCAGTATGTTTCTTGAATTGGCTTGGGCCCTGAGGATGGCCTTTCTTAAACCCTTTACTCCATCAGGACCATCAGGTTATCCTCTACCACACGCGTGTGTGTCTTTCATTTGGTTCAGATGTGTTTGTGTGTCTGGGGGTAGCACTAGGCTGTTAGGCCCTATCACCCTGTAACATGCATTACCACTGTGTGTCCCTATCACCCTGTAACATGCATTACCACCATGTGGCCCTATCACCCTGTTACATGCATTACCACAGTGTGGCCCTATCACCCTGTAACATGCATTACCACCATGTGGCCCTATCACTCTGTTACATGCGTTATTACTGTGTGGCCCTATCACCCTGTTACATGCATTACCACATTGTGGCCCTATCACCCTGTTACATGCATTACCACCATGTGGCCCTATCACCCTGTAACATGCATTACCACCATGTGGCCCTATCACTCTGTTACATGCGTTATTACTGTGTGGCCCTATCACCCTGTTACATGCATTACCACATTGTGGCCCTATCACCCTGTTACATGCATTACCACCATGTGGCCCTATCACCCTGTAACATGCATTACCACATTGTGACCCTATCACCCTGTAACATGCATTACCACATTGTGGCCCTATCACCCTGTTACATGCATTACCACATTGTGGCCCTATCACCCTGTTACATGCATTACCACCATGTGGCCCTATCACCCTGTTACATGCATTACCACCATGTGGCCCTATCACCCTGTAACATGCATTACCACCATGTGGCCCTATCACTCTGTTACATGCGTTATTACTGTGTGGCCCTATCACCCTGTTACATGCATTACCACAGTGTGGCCCTATCACCCTGTAACATGCATTACCACCATGTGGCCCTATCACCCTGTATCATGCATTACCACCCTGTGGCCCTATCACCCCGTTACATGCATTAGTGTATTATTTCATTATGGGATGTGTAATGACTTACTTCTCCATCCTGTTCTCAGTGTCCAGACGATGGATCTGAGATTGACTGTTCTGGGAGGCACCTCAGGGTATATCTGTGTCTCTGGTCTTGTCTGTGACTGCGTGCCATATGGCACCCTATTCCCTATTTAGTGCACTACGTTTGACCAAATCTTTATGGACTCTGTATAGTGCACTACAAAGGGAGTAGGGTGCCGTTCGGGACACAACTATGGCTCCTGTTTACAAGCCACATCGGAGATTGCAGAGGAAGCTCATCATGTTTATCTAGCACCCCAAAACGAAGTTGATGCTCCCAAAGACAACAGAGGCTGATAATAACCAGCCATGATATCCGTGCTGATGCTCACGGACACATTCAAAGTCAGGACAGGACAGAGATGGTGCAATGAACAGCTCCCTAGAAAAACAGTTGCTCCCTAAGAAAACAAAGGGTAACATTTATTTAACTAGGCAAGTTAGTTAAGAACAAATTCTTATTTACAATGCCGGCCTACCCCGGACGACACTGGTCCAGTTGTGCGCCGCCCTATGGGACTCCCAATCACGTCCGGATGTGATTCAGCCTGGATTCAAACCAGGGACTGTAGTGTCACCTCTTGCACTGAGATGCAGTGCCTTAGACCGCTGCGCCACTCGGGAGCACGTCCATCCAGTCTGGTCTCGGGGACATAGAGGCATTCATACTCTGGTCCCAGACATATACTGGTTAGGGTATTCAAACTCAGGACTGGACCGAAGTAACCTCGTCCCCAGGCTAATTGTTTACAAAGGAATTGTTGGGGAGGAAGTGTCTGGCTCACTAGACTAGGACAGGAGGCGGTGTATAGAAAACAGAACCTGAATATGACTCACCAAGTCCAGTCTGGTCTTAGGAATGTTCTGTACTGTAGGGTTATTCATGGAGGAGGTGTATAGAAAACAGAACCTGAATATGACTCACCAAGTCCAGTCTGGTCTTAGGAATGTTCTGTACTGTAGGGTTATTCATGGAGGAGGTGTATAGAAAACAGAACCTGAATATGACTCACCAAGTCCAGTCTGGTCTTAGGAATGTTCTGTACTGTAGGGTTATTCATGGAGGAGGTGTATAGAAAACAGAACCTGATTACCATGACCATGTCGGGGCATATGGTCTTGCTCTGGTCTTGCTCTCTAAAACTTAGGACAGGTCAGAGTTGGTGTGAACAGAAGGACTCATTTTGAGAAAGGGCAGTGGTGTCCAAGTGGCTGCAGTGTACAGACAGCTTAATACATTTGAATAAGAGGTCTCTGTAAAATACCTACAGAATATGCTGCAGACAAAGTAGATGAAGCACTGGAAATTGAAAGTGGCTTGGAAGTCTTACAGTGAGCTTTGAATGGAAGGCCTGTGGCTAACTGGCTGCACGTGGACCATTCATATTAACCATGTCTGCTCTGCTCTCTGACACTCAGTACACTGGTTCTTCTGTCTGCTTCTGTTTGTCTGTGACAAATACATAATCAACCAATGTTAAGGCTTCCTGCATGGCGCCGTGTCCAACTCCAAGTGTAGCAGAAAGTGAATGTGTACTCCCACAGCTGATCTCCATACTGTAGGCATCAGTACAGTATGTTTTTGTGATGTTTGGCTGTGGGATGCTCAATCCTCGTCACTAGAAGACAAGTCTGTGTTGTGTCCAGTATTCATCCTCTGTGTGTTTTGTGGTCTTCGTGTTTTGTCTCTCTCCTCTACTACTTAGTATCTTGGCCCATGTTGCAGTGCTCTGCTAATCCTCGCATCCCCCTCACAAATCATGGAATTGAATAAATTGCTTGGAGGAATTCCATGGCACACTAAAAATGAAAAGTGTCGTTGTTGCGGAAGCACAATGAGACGTTCAAAGTCTATATTTAGATATTTAGTCGGTCCATAGTTCACAGTAGCTAAATAGCGGTCCGGGGAGGTCTGGTGAAGACGGCATTGTCTTGAAGGGGTCAGATGTTAGAGGTCAGAGGACGCAGAGGGGTCTCTGACAGACAGAACTCTCTTAGCATTCTATGATGACATTCCTATGAACACAGGAAGGGCTCTCTTTTTCTCTCTCTCCCACTTTCTCTCTGTCTCTCTTTCTCTCCTTCTCTTTCTCTCTCTCTTTCTTTCTCTCTCTCTCTCTCTCTCTCTCTCTCTTTCTCTCTCTCTCTCTTTCTCTCTCCCACTTTCTCTCTCTCTCTTTCTCTCTCTCTTTCTTTCTCTCTCTCTCTCTTTATCTCTTTCTCTCTTTCTCACTCTCTTTCTCTCTCTCAATTCAATTCAATTCAAAGGGCTTTATTGGCATGGGAAACCTATGTTAACATTGCCAAAGCAAGTGAGGTAGATAATATACAAAAGTGAAATAAACAATAAAAATGAACAATAAACATTACATTCACAGAAGTTCCAAAATAATAAAGAAATTACAAATGTCATATAATGTTATGATTATGATTTCCTTATAGTATGTCCATCTCACTGCCTTCTGTATTCTATACAGGTCAATTCAAAATGCTTTATTGGCATGACGAACATTACATTTGTATTGCGAAGGCAACAAAACACAAGTAAAAACCCTGTTTAGCAACATTTAAGATACCACCCATAGAACTTGTAATAACAAAATGGTGCTAAAAGTGGGAAAAGTGACCAGTTTTTCATCCTGCATTTCTGCAGCTGACTTTTCAATGCTTCTTGTTTGTGTAACATATTGTGTAAATATTTATGGTATAGATTCTTCAATGCTTCTTGTTTGTGTAACATATTGTGTAAATATTTATGGTATAGATTCTTCAATGCTTCTTGTTTGTGTAACATATTGTGTAAATATTTATGGTATAGATTCTTCAATGCTTCTTGTTTGTGTAACATATTGTGTAAATATTTATGGTATAGATTTTTCAATGCTTCTTGTTTGTGTAACATATTGTGTAAATATTTATGGTATAGATTTTTCCTGCTTGCCAATAACTTCTCTGTAAATATGAGGGAAGATCATTGACACTGCAATATTTGACCAAAATGACATTTTTATCTCATTATCATATCATTTTTGGGTAATAATTAAGTACCTTACTGTGATTGTTTTCAATTAAAATGGTCAAAAAGGAACAATAATAGCTTCTTAGCAAAGAGCAATTTCTCAAGCAAGAATTTAGCTAGGACTGTCTGGGAGTGGTCTTAGTGGGGAGGGGAAAACTGAAAATGAGCTGTTATTGGCAGAGAGGTTTGGAACTCTCTTTCTTTATTGGTCTACTAACTAATTTACCTCCTGGTGATGTCATCATGGAATGCCAAAACTCCATCCCACCAAAACAGGCTTAAATTTCAGACAGTCTTTTCAAACAGCTCTTACACTAAAATGGCATTATCATAATTTTCACAACCTCATAGTGTGTAAATATATATATATAAAACACATGAAAATCACGTTTTTGACTGCATCTAGATATTTTCTCAAATAAAAGTCTTTGTTTTCTCTGTAGTAACAACAGTTCTTTTCTTGCAGTGTTGCTACCGTGTGTGTTGTCATTTAACGTGGATGACAAGAATGGGGAGACTTTCAATGGTCCGCTGGAGGACATGTTTGGATACTCAGTCCAGCAGTTTGAGAACAGTGAGGGGAAGTGGTGAGTCCATTCGTGTTATCATCCACAAGACCTGGGTTCACATAGTGTCCGTTTTCTTTCAAATACTTTAGCTGCACTTGATTGAGCTTGCCTGGTTCCATGGAATCAATGAAATAGTACCAAAAGTTTAAACAGCCAACTCAACCCAACTGGCACTCCAGCCAGGCTCAATAAAACACAAAGTATTTAAAGAGAAAACAAATACTATTTGAACCCAGGTCTATTTGAACCCACTCTAACACTTGTCACTGGCCATGTCTGAACACCCATACTTGCGTTCTAAGTAGTAGTATTTTAGGTATGCGATAATAGAACGTTGGGTATGTGACATCTCGATAATCGAGTATGCTTTCAATTCCAGGATGTTATACTAATTTGGATGATTTCGGCTTTTCATTGAGTGGAATTCACTGCACACTTTTGAGGAAGGGAATGGGCTTTCCAGACTCACCTGTGTTTGACAGCAGCTTATCATCAGCTGATAATGGAATAAGAGGACGATCTCTTTAATACATGTAAGGAATAGCGTGCACATTGGATGACACATTCTCATGATGGGTGAGCCTAGTTCCTTATTTGTTGCTCACTGTATTGGTTTTTGACTAAACACTGCTTTCCAAAAAATGATGCAGTACGATTAGTACACAGTATGTAGTTTTAGTAAGTAGTAGGCAAGACAGATTTCAGACAAGGCCACTGTCCTGGTAGTCAGGGTTGGGGTCAATTCCATTTAAATTCCAATCAATTCAAGAAGTACACTGAAATTCCAATTCTAAATCTCTTCAATGAATTTCAATGAGGAACATTTTCAATTGGAATTGGAATTTGGTTTAGTTTCTGAATTGACTGGAATTGAAATGGAATTGACCCCAACCCTGACAGTAGTTTGGTTTCCTGTTAGCTGAACAAGTTCAACATTGAGATACAGTATCTTGCCGATTGCAATCACATCGTGACTTGTGTGTCCCTCCCTGTAAAGTTGACAATTTCATAATGTTTTCCTTTTTAGAGAAATTAACATATTGAACATAATAATAAAATTGGTATGTAAAGAAAAGAGAAACAAAAAGAGGTTGTTCTACACCCCCGACTCCCCATCCCATTCCTGCTTGTATCAGTTAGGCCTGCAGCCTAACACCGTCTGTCTCATATAAAGAGTCCCTCCCTCCGCTTGTTAAGTGAACACAACCTACCAGAGAATCCACTCAGCCCGCCAGTGAAGACACCGTGAAACCATGATCTCTCTCTTAATTGGTCAAGGAACACATATTTACATGCTAGTAAACTACGTCTGCCCCCCTTTAGAGAAAGGTACTGTTCCCTCAGACAGAGAGAGAGAGAGACAGTCGGCCCCTATAGTTCTCCTACGGAGGCCCTGACAGTGCGAGCCTCTGTGTGTGTCCTAAATGGCACCCTATTCCCTACACAGTACACTACTACATAAATAGGGAATAGGGGACCATTTGGGACTCAGCCTCTAACTAGCTAACTATCCACATACATTCAGCTGGAATGGGCTTATTAAACTCATATGGGACCAGTTACAGTAATTCAGTCCTTCTCAATCAGCAGGAGCAGCTGTGATGAGGAACGATGAACGATCCCACAGCTTTCTTCTTTTACAGAGTTCATGTAGAGAATTCCCTGGTGGCTCCAGTTACTCTCACGTGTACACAGATAGATACCACTGTATAAGAGTGACGGGGGCTAGTTATGTGTTTGTTCCAATATCCACACTTGCATACCACTTGAAGGCATGTTTACACTTGTAATTTCACCCAAAGATCATGTTAAAGCAAGACCTGATAGTTCCAGTTACTTTCTAGTGCACAATTACTACACATACTAACATACCATACCATAGAATGCATTCCTGACACTAGTTTCATTTTAAGACATATGCTAGCAGTATGTGTTGATATTGGAGCAGAGCCTTGGTTGGGCTTATAATTTACACAAACCTCCCTTAAAATCAGAGAGATAGAGAGAAAGCGAGAGAGAGCGAGAGAAAGAAAGAAAGAGAGAGAAATTGTGCCTAGATGCCTACATTACTTAACCTGGGTTACTGTAGATGTGAGGTGAGTGATCTTAACCTGGGTTACTGTAGATGTGAGGTGAGTGATCTTAACCTGGGTTACTGTAGATGTGAGGTCAGTGATCTTAACCTGGGTTACTGTAGATGTGAGGTCAGTGATCTTAACCTGGGTTACTGTAAATGTGAGGTCAGTGATCTTAACCTGGGTTACTGTAGATGTGAGTGATCTTAACCTGGGTTACAGTGATGTGAGGTCAGTGATCTTAACCTGGGTTACTGTAGATGTGAGGTCAGTGATCTTAACCTGGGTTAGTGTAGATGTGAGGTCAGTGATCTTAACCTGGGTTAGTGTAGATGTGAGGTCAGTGATCTTAACCTGGGTTACTGTAGATGTGAGGTGAGTGATCTTAACCTGGGTTACTGTAGATGTGAGGTGAGTGATCTTAACCTGGGTTACTGTAGATGTGAGGTCAGTGATCTTAACCTGGGTTACTGTAGATGTGAGGTCAGTGATCTTAACCTGGGTTACTGTAGATGTGAGGTCAGTGATCTTAACCTGGGTTACTGTAGATGTGAGGTCAGTGCTAGGACAGTGTGCTAGGTCAGTGTGCTAGAACAGCTAGGACAGTGTGCTAGGTCAATGTGCTAGGTCAGTGTTCTAGGACAGTGTGCTAGGTCAGTGTGCTAGGAAAGTGTGCTTGGACAGAGTGCTAGGACAGTGTGCTAGTTCAGTGTGCTAGGACAGTGTGCTTGGACAGAGTGCTAGGACAGAGTGCTAGTTCAGTGTGCTTGGACAGTGTGCTTGTACAGAGTGCTAAGACAATGTGCTTGGACAGAGTGCTAGGACAGTGTGCCTGAACAGAGTGCTAGGACAGTGTGCTAGGACAGCTAGGTCAGTGTGCTAGGACAGTGTGCTAGGTCAGTGTGCTAGAACAGCTAGGACAGTGTGCTAGGTCAATGTGCTAGGTCAGTGTTCTAGGACAGTGTGCTAGGTCAGTGTGCTAGGAAAGTGTGCTTGGACAGAGTGCTAGGACAGTGTGCTAGTTCAGTGTGCTAGGACAGTGTGCTTGGACAGAGTGCTAGGACAGAGTGCTAGGACAGTCTGCTAGTTCAGTGTGCTAGGACAGTGTGCTAGGACTGCTAGGACAGTGTGCTAGGACAGCTAGGACAGTGTGCTAGGTCAGTGTGCTAGGTCAGTGTGCTAGGTCAGTGTGCTAGAACAGCTAGGTCAGTGTGCTAGGTCAATGTGCTAGGTCAGTGTGCTAGTTCAGTGTGCTAGGACAGTGTGCTAGGACAGCTGGGACAGTGTGCTAGGACAGCTAGGACAGTGTGCTAGGTCAGTGTGCTAGGTCAGTGTGCTAGGACAGTGTGCTAGGACAGTGTGCCTGAACAGAGTGCTAGGACAGTCTGCTAGTTCAGTGTGCTAGGACAGTGTGCTAGGACAGCTAGGACAGTGTGCTAGGACAGCTAGGACAGTGTGCTAGGTCAGTGTGCTAGGTCAGTGTGCTAGGTCAGTGTGCTAGGACAGTGTGCCTGAACAGAGTGCTAGGACAGTGTGCTAGGACAGCTAGGTCAGTGTGCTAGGACAGTGTGCTAGGTCAGTGTGCTAGAACAGCTAGGACAGTGTGCTAGGTCAATGTGCTAGGTCAGTGTTCTAGGACAGTGTGCTAGGTCAGTGTGCTAGGAAAGTGTGCTTCGACAGAGTGCTAGGACAGTGTGCTAGTTCAGTGTGCTAGGACAGTGTGCATGGACATAGTGCTAGGACAGTGTGCTAGTTCAGTGTGCTAGGACAGTGTGCTTGGACAGAGTGCTAGGACAGAGTGCTAGTTCAGTGTGCTAGGACAGTGTGCTTGTACAGAGTGCTAAGACAATGTGCTTGGACAGAGTGCTAGGACAGTGTGCCTGAACAGAGTGCTAGGACAGTGTGCTAGGACAGCTAGGTCAGTGTGCTAGGACAGTGTGCTAGGTCAGTGTGCTAGGAAAGTGTGCTTGGACAGAGTGCTAGGACAGTGTGCTAGTTCAGTGTGCTAGGACAGTGTGCTTGGACAGAGTGCTAGGACAGTGTGCTAGTTCAGTGTGCTAGGACAGTGTGCTTGGACAGAGTGCTAGGACAGAGTGCTAGTTCAGTGTGCTAGGACAGTGTGCTTGTACAGAGTGCTAAGACAATGTGCTTGGACAGAGTGCTAGGACAGTGTGCCTGAACAGAGTGCTAGGACAGTGTGCTAGGACAGCTAGGTCAGTGTGCTAGGACAGTGTGCTAGGTCAGTGTGCTAGGAAAGTGTGCTTGGACAGAGTGCTAGGACAGTGTGCTAGTTCAGTGTGCTAGGACAGTGTGCTTGGACAGAGTGCTAGGACAGTGTGCTAGTTCAGTGTGCTAGGACAGTGTGCTTGGACAGAGTGCTAGGACAGAGTGCTAGTTCAGTGTGCTAGGACAGTGTGCTTGTACAGAGTGCTAAGACAATGTGCTTGGACAGAGTGCTAGGACAGTGTGCTAGGACAGTGTGCTTGTACAGAGTGCTAAGACAATGTGCTTGGACAGAGTGCTAGGACAGAGTGCTAGTTCAGTGTGCTAGGACAGTGTGCTAGGACAGCTAGGTCAGTGTGCTAGGACAGTGTGCTAGGTCAGTGTGCTAGAACAGCTAGGACAGTGTGCTAGGTCAATGTGCTAGGTCAGTGTTCTAGGACAGTGTGCTAGGTCAGTGTGCTAGGAAAGTGTGCTTGGACAGAGTGCTAGGTCAGTGTGCTAGGTCAGTGTGCTAGGTCAGTGTGCTAGGTCAGTGTGCTAGAACAGCTAGGTCAGTGTGCTAGGTCAATGTGCTAGGTCAGTGTTCTAGGACAGTGTGCTAGGTCAGTGTGCTAGGAAAGTGTGCTTGGACAGAGTGCTAGGACAGTGTGCTAGTTCAGTGTGCTAGGACAGTGTGCTAGGACAGCTGGGACAGTGTGCTACGACAGCTAGGACAGTGTGCTAGGTCAGTGTGCTAGGTCAGTGTGCTAGGACAGTGTGCTAGGACAGTGTGCCTGAACAGAGTGCTAGGACAGTCTGCTAGTTCAGTGTGCTAGGACAGTGTGCTAGGACAGCTAGGACAGTGTGCTAGGACAGCTAGGACAGTGTGCTAGGTCAGTGTGCTAGGTCAGTGTGCTAGGTCAGTGTGCTAGGACAGTGTGCCTGAACAGAGTGCTAGGACAGTGTGCTAGGACAGCTAGGTCAGTGTGCTAGGACAGTGTGCTAGGTCAGTGTGCTAGAACAGCTAGGACAGTGTGCTAGGTCAATGTGCTAGGTCAGTGTTCTAGGACAGTGTGCTAGGTCAGTGTGCTAGGAAAGTGTGCTTGGACAGAGTGCTAGGACAGTGTGCTAGTTCAGTGTGCTAGGACAGTGTGCTTGGACAGAGTGCTAGGACAGTGTGCTAGTTCAGTGTGCTAGGACAGTGTGCTTGGACAGAGTGCTAGGACAGAGTGCTAGTTCAGTGTGCTAGGACAGTGTGCTTGTACAGAGTGCTAAGACAATGTGCTTGGACAGAGTGCTAGGACAGTGTGCCTGAACAGAGTGCTAGGACAGTGTGCTAGGACAGCTAGGTCAGTGTGCTAGGACAGTGTGCTAGGTCAGTGTGCTAGGAAAGTGTGCTTGGACAGAGTGCTAGGACAGTGTGCTAGTTCAGTGTGCTAGGACAGTGTGCTTGGACAGAGTGCTAGGACAGTGTGCTAGTTCAGTGTGCTAGGACAGTGTGCTTGGACAGAGTGCTAGGACAGAGTGCTAGTTCAGTGTGCTAGGACAGTGTGCTTGTACAGAGTGCTAAGACAATGTGCTTGGACAGAGTGCTAGGACAGTGTGCCTGAACAGAGTGCTAGGACAGTGTGCTAGGACAGCTAGGTCAGTGTGCTAGGACAGTGTGCTAGGTCAGTGTGCTAGGAAAGTGTGCTTGGACAGAGTGCTAGGACAGTGTGCTAGTTCAGTGTGCTAGGACAGTGTGCTTGGACAGAGTGCTAGGACAGTGTGCTAGTTCAGTGTGCTAGGACAGTGTGCTTGGACAGAGTGCTAGGACAGAGTGCTAGTTCAGTGTGCTAGGACAGTGTGCTTGTACAGAGTGCTAAGACAATGTGCTTGGACAGAGTGCTAGGACAGTGTGCCTGAACAGAGTGCTAGGACAGTGTGCTAGGACAGCTAGGTCAGTGTGCTAGGACAGTGTGCTAGGTCAGTGTGCTATGAAAGTGTGCTTGGACAGAGTGCTAGGACAGTGTGCTAGTTCAGTGTGCTAGGACAGTGTGCTTGGACAGAGTGCTAGGACAGTGTGCTAGTTCAGTGTGCTAGGACAGTGTGCTTGGACAGAGTGCTAGGACAGAGTGCTAGTTCAGTGTGCTAGGACAGTGTGCTTGTACAGAGTGCTAAGACAATGTGCTTGGACAGAGTGCTAGGACAGTGTGCTAGGACAGTGTGCTTGTACAGAGTGCTAAGACAATGTGCTTGGACAGAGTGCTAGGACAGAGTGCTAGTTCAGTGTGCTAGGACAGTGTGCTTGTACAGAGTGCTAGGACAGTGTGCCTGAACAGAGTGCTAGGACAGTGTGCTTGGACAGAGTGCTAGGACAGAGTGCTAGTTCAGTGTGCTAGGACAGTGTGCTTGTACAGAGTGCTAAGACAATGTGCTTGGACAGAGTGCTTGGACAGTGTGCTAGGACAGTGTGCTTGTACAGAGTGCTAAGACAATGTGCTTGCACAGAGTGCTAGGACAGAGTGCTAGGACAGAGTGCTAGGACAGAGTGCTAGTTCAGTGTGCTAGGACAGTGTGCCTGAACAGAGTGCTAGGACAGAGTGCTAGTTCAGTGTGCTTGGACAGTGTGCTTGTACAGAGTGCTAAGACAATGTGCTTGGACAGAGTGCTAGGACAGTGTGCCTGAACAGAGTGCTAGGACAGTGTGCCTGAACAGAGTGCTTGGACAGAGTGCTAGGACAGCTAGGACAGCTAGGTCAGTGTGCTAGGACAGTGTGCCTGGACACAGTGCTAGGACAGTGTGCTAGGACAGCTAGGTCAGTGTGCTAGGACAGTGTGCCTGGACAATGTGCTAGGACAGCTAGGTCATCGAGCTAGGTCAGTGAGATAGGTCAGTGAGCTAGGTCAGTGTGCTATGACAGCTAGGTCAGTGTGCTATGACTTCTAGGTCAGTGAGATAGGTCAGTGTGCTATAACAGCTAGGTCAGTGTGCTATGACTTCTAGGTCAGTGAGATAGGTCAGTGTGCTATAACAGCTAGGTCAGTGTGCTAGGTCAGTGTGCTATGACTTCTAGGTCAGTGTGCTATGACTTCTAGGTCAGTGTGCTAGGTCAGTGTGCTAGGTCAGTGTGCTATGACTTCTAGGTCAGTGTGCTAGGTCAGTGAGCTATAACAGCTAGTTCAGTGTGCTAGGTCAGTGAGCTATAACAGCAAGGTCAGTGTGCTAGGTCAGTGTGCTATGACTTCTAGGTCAGTGAGCTAGGTCAGTGTGCTATGACTTCTAGGTCAGTGAGCTATGACTTCTAGGTCAGTGAGCTATGACTTCTAGGTCAGTGTGCTAGGTCAGTGAGCTATAACAGCTAGTTCAGTGTGCTATGACTTCTAGGTCAGTGAGCTATAACAGCTAGGTCAGTGTGCTATGACTTCTAGGTCAGTGTGCTATGACTTCTAGGTCACTGTACAAGCACACTGTCCTAGCACACTGTCCTAGCACTCTGAGCTATAACAGCTAGTTCAGTGTGCTAGGTCAGTGAGCTATAACAGCAAGGTCAGTGTGCTAGGTCAGTGTGCTATGACTTCTAGGTCAGTGAGCTAGGTCAGTGTGCTATGACTTCTAGGTCAGTGAGCTATGACTTCTAGGTCAGTGAGCTATGACTTCTAGGTCAGTGTGCTAGGTCAGTGAGCTATAACAGCTAGTTCAGTGTGCTATGACTTCTAGGTCAGTGAGCTATAACAGCTAGGTCAGTGTGCTATGACTTCTAGGTCAGTGTGCTATGACTTCTAGGTCAGTGAGCTATGACTTCTAGGTCAGTGAGCTATGACTTCTAGGTCAGTGTGCTATAACAGCTAGGTCAGTGTGCTATGACTTCTAGGTCAGTGTGCTATGACTTCTAGGTCAGTGAGCTATGACTTCTAGGTCAGTGTGCTATGACTTCTAGGTCAGTGAGCTATGACTTCTAGGTCAGTGTGCTAGGTCAGTGTGCTATGACTTCTAGGTCAGTGTGCTATGACTTCTAGGTCAGTGAGCTATGACTTCTAGGTCAGTGTGCTAGGTCAATGAGCTATAACAGCTAGTTCAGTGTGCTAGGTCAGTGTGCTAGGTCAGTGAGCTATAACAGCTAGGTCAGTGTGCTAGGTCAGTGTGCTAGGTCAGTGTGCTAGGTCAGTGTGCTAGGTCAGTGAGCTATAACAGCAAGGTCAGTGTGCTAGGTCAGTGAGCTATAACAGCTAGTTCAGTGTGCTAGGTCAGTGTGCTAGGTCAGTGAGCTATAACAGCTAGTTCAGTGTGCTAGTTCAGTGTGCTAGGTCAGTGAGCTATAACAGCTAGTTCAGTGTGCTAGGTCAGTGTGCTAGGTCAGTGAGCTATAACAGCTAGTTCAGTGAGCTAGGTCAGTGTGCTAGGTCAGTGAGCTATAACAGCTAGGTCAGTGTGCTAGGTCAGTGTGCTAGGTCAGTGTGCTAGGTCAGTGTGCTAGGTCAGTGAGCTATAACAGCAAGGTCAGTGTGCTAGGTCAGTGTGCTATGACTTCTAGGTCAGTAAGCTAGGTCAGTGTGCTATGACTTCTAGGTCAGTGAGCTATGACTTCTAGGTCAGTGAGCTATAACAGCTAGGTCAGTGAGCTATAACAGCTAGGTCAGTGTGCTATGACTTCTAGGTCAGTGTGCTAGGTCAGTGTGCTAGGTCAGTGTGCTATGACTTCTAGGTCAGTGAGCTATAACAGCTAGGTCAGTGTGCTATGACTTCTAGGTCAGTGAGCTATGACTTCTAGGTCAGTGTGCTATAACAGCTAGGTCAGTGAGCTAGGTCAGTGTGCTATGACTTCTAGGTCAGTGAGCTAGGTCAGTGAGCTAGGTCAGTGTGCTATAACAGCTAGGTCAGTGAGCTAGGTCAGTGTGCTTGGACAGTGTGCTATGACAGCTAGGACAGTGTGCTAGGACAGTGTGCTCGGTCAGTGTGCTCTGACAGCTAGGACAGTGTGCTAGGTCAGTGTGCTCAAACAGCTAGGTCAGTGTGCTAGGTCAGTGTGCTTGAACAGAGTGCTAGGTCAGTGTGCTAGGTCAGTGTGCTAGTTCTGTGTGCTTGGACAGAGTGCTAGGTCAGTGTGCTAGGACAGAATGCTAGGTCAGTGTGCTTGGACAGAGTGCTAGGACAGTGTGCTTGGACAGAGTGCTAGGACAGTGTGCTAGGTCAGTGTGCTAGGTCAGTGTGCTAGTTCAGTGTGCTTGAACAGAGTGCTAGGTCAGTGTGCTAGGACAGAGTGCTAGTACAGAGTTCTAGGTCAGAGTGCTAGGTCAGTGTGCTAGGTCAGTGTGCTAGGACAGTGTGCTTGGACAGAGTGCTAGGTCAGTGTGCTTGGACAGAGTGCTAGGACAGTGTGCTTGGACAGAGTGCTAGGACAGTGTGCTAGGTCAGTGTGCTAGGTCAGTGTGCTAGTTCAGTGTGCTTGAACAGAGTGCTAGTTCAGTGTGCTAGGACAGTGTGCTAGGACAGTGTGCTAGGACAGCTAGGACAGTGTGCTAGGTCAGTGTGCTAGATCAGTGTGCTAGGACAGTGTGCTAGGACAGTGTGCCTGAACAGAGTGCTAGGACAGTCTGCTAGTTCAGTGTGCTAGGACAGTGTGCTAGGACAGCTAGGACAGTGTGCTAGGACAGCTAGGACAGTGTGCTAGGTCAGTGTGCTAGGTCAGTGTGCTAGGTCAGTGTGCTAGGACAGTGTGCTAGGACAGTGTGCCTGAACAGAGTGCTAGGACAGTGTACTAGGACAGCTAGGTCAGTGTGCTAGGACAGTGTGCTAGGTCAGTGTGCTAGAACAGCTAGGACAGTGTGCTAGGTCAATGTGCTAGGTCAGTGTTCTAGGACAGTGTGCTAGGTCAGTGTGCTAGGAAAGTGTGCTTGGACAGAGTGCTAGGACAGTGTGCTAGGTCAGTGAGCTAGGTCAGTGTGCTAGGACAGTGTGCTTAGACAGAGTGCTAGGTCAGTGTGCTTGGACAGAGTGCTAGTTCAGTGTGCTTGGGCAGAGTGCTAGTTCAGTGTGCTAGGACAGCTAGGTCAGTGTGCTAGGACAGCTAGGTCAGTGTGCAAGGACAGCTAAGTCAGTGTGCTAGGACAGCTAGGTCAGTGTGCTAGGACAGCTAGGTCAGTGTGCTAGGACAGCTAGGTCAGTGTGCTTGGGCAGAGTGCTAGTTCAGTGTGCTAGGACAGCTAGGACTGTGTGCTTGGGCAGAGTGCTGGTTCAGTGTGCTAGGACAGCTAGAACTGTGTGCTTGGGCAGAGTGCTAGTTCAGTGTGCTAGGACAGCTAGGTCAGTGTGCTAGGACAGCTAGGTCAGTGTGCAAGGACAGCTAAGTCAGTGTGCTAGGACAGCTAGGTCAGTGTGCTAGGACAGCTAGGTCAGTGTGCAAGGACAGCTAAGTCAGTGTGCTAGGACAGCTAAGTCAGTGTGCTAGGACAGCTAGGTCAGTGTGCTAGGACAGCTAGGTCAGTGTGCTAGGACAGCTAAGTCAGTGTGCAAGGACAGCTAAGTCAGTGTGCTAGGACAACTAAGTCAGTATGCTAGGACAGCTAGGTCAGTGTGCAAGGACAGCTAAGTCAGTGTGCTAGGACAGCTCGGTCAGTGTGCTAGGACAGCTTGGTCAGTGTGCTAGGACAGCTAAGTCAGTGTGCTAGGACAGCTAGGTCAGTGTATTAGGTCAGTGTGCTAGGACAGCTAGGTCAGTGTGCCTGGACAGAGTGCTAGGACAGTGAGGGTCAGGCACAGATGTCTATACAGTATGTAACTGTAGCTGTGTGATCTGAGATGATTACAGCTTTCTCTCTCTCAGATGGCTGTGTGTTTGTGTGTTCCCACCACTGGCTCCCTATTTAGGTGATCAGGGGCCATTAGGAGGGTGGAATGTTAATTAGCGGACTGTTTACATGCTAGCAGATAACTAGCATAGTTTAGACTCGTATCCTACTCAAAAGATTTCTGAGAGAACCAAGCCCAGCTGGAGTTTGTTATCGCACTCAGCTAACAAACTGTATTGCAACGCAGAGTGTGGGTTACTCACTCAGAACATGTAAACAATGTAATGAGTAAACATGGTAGGCCTAACTGTTCAAATGTATACTTTCCACTGCACTTTTTCAGATACCTTTTCTTATAGTGTTTTGTTAGTGAGAAAAACCAAGAACTCAACCCCTGGTCATGAGGTGATTTCCAGTTGTTGCTTACAATGTCACCATATCCTGTCAAATGTATGGTGGCTGGGGTATGGAATAGTCTGCTAACCTCTCTCCTCTGTCTCTCTTTAAAGGGTGCTGATTGGTTCTCCCCTGGCCGGCCAGCCAGCCAAACGGACTGGAGATGTCTACAAATGCCGTGTGGGTCAAGGACCAAACCCTAGATGTATCAAACTGGAGCTGCCTGGTGAGAACCTGTGTGTGTGTGTGTGTGTGTGTGTGTGTGTGTGTGTGTGTGTGTGTGTGTGTGTGTGCGTGCGTGCGTGCGTGCGTGCGTGCGTGCGTGCGTGCGTGCGTGCGTGCGTGCGTGCGTGCGTGTGTTTTAACTATCCTTGTGAGGTCAAGTATAGTAAAACAAGGAAAACTCGGACAACTGTGGACATTTCGCGGGTCCCCACAAGGAAAGAGGCTATTTTCGGCTTAGAACCCTTACCCTAGGTTTACAATTAGGGTAAGGGTTAGGGGTTAGGTTAAGGGTTAGGGTTGGTCCCCACAAGGTTAGTTACACAAACGTGTGTGTTTGTGCCATTGATACTGCGTTATTGATCCTCCAGTTGTCAGCACTAGCTGATCTAAGGCATAGCCTCTAATATTGTATGTTGTGCTGGTCTGGTCTGGGACTCCCTGCCTCCCTGGCAGTGTGCTGGTCTGGTCTGGGACTCCCTGCCTCCCTGGCAGCGTGCTGGTCTGGTCTGGGACTCCCTGCCTCCCTGGCAGTGTGCTGGTCTGGTCTGGGACTCCCTGCCTCCCTGGCAGCGTGCTGGTCTGGTCTGGGACTCCCTGCCTCCCTGGCAGTGTGCTGGTCTGGTCTGGGACTCCCTGCCTCCCTGGCAGTGTGCTGGTCTGGTCTGGGACTCCCAGCCTCCCTGGCAGTGTGCTGGTCTGGTCTGGGACTCCCTGCCTCCCTGGCAGTGTGCTGGTCTGGTCTGGGACTCCCTGCCTCCCTGGCAGTGTGCTGGACAGGACGTGAAGCACAGCAGAACGACAGCAGAACAGGAAGACACTACATAAACAGGATTTTAATGTCTCATCTCATCCACTCACAACTGTATTATCATTAACTAACCAGATAACCAATATGACTCCATTCCACTGCTTCATGCTTCAGCTTCTGGCCTTCTAATGACGCTGACTCAATACTGAACAAGGTTGGGGTCAATTCCATTTCAGTAAAGTAAATTAAGGAAGGAAACTTCATTGACTGAAATTAAATGGATTTGACCCCAACCCTGATACTGACTCACTTCCAGCAGGCAAGATTTATTATTTATTTTATTGAACATTTATTTGACTAGGAAAGTCACTTAATTAAGAACAAATTCTTATTTTACAATGACGGACTACCCCTGTCAAACCCTCACCTAACCCGGACGACGCTGGGCCAATTGTGCACCGCCCCATGGGTTGAGCTTAGTTAGGATTACTAAATCAATTTATTGGAATTTAATCAATTACATTTGGGATACATAATATAATTTATTATATATTTAACATGAACATTATCTGTTGTTTTGGTATCTGTAGAAAATGCATTGTTTATGTATAACCTGCTAAAGGTTGTAAGAGATATAAGGGTATCTGTCCTCCACAT
The DNA here is from genome assembly GCF_034236695.1 of Oncorhynchus nerka. Lineage (NCBI taxonomy): Eukaryota > Metazoa > Chordata > Actinopteri > Salmoniformes > Salmonidae > Oncorhynchus > Oncorhynchus nerka. The sequence continues at coordinate 89,687,113 of NC_088417.1, forward strand.
GACAATCTGGTCATATACAGTGTCAGTCTTACAATGGCTGTATTGTCCTATAGCTTGATGGCTTCTTTGTTCTGCAGCCACTGGGTGTGATGTGAATTATGTGAATATGAGAATACCTACAGAGAGAAAGTACATAATGAGAATAGCCTACATGATTACTGATGAGATGACTTTAAAAAAGCTGCTAGACAGAGATCACATGCAATTATACATAGAGGATATACCATTTAGCAGACACATTCACCCTAACGGACCTAACAGACAACAGTGAGAGCATGCATACATTTGAGTATTTGTGACCCCAGCTGGAATCAAAACTCACAACCCTGGCATAGCTAGAGTCATGCTCTTACCAGACTACAGTATTTATGCTGGAAAACAAAATATGAAGACTGTAGAGTTAGATCATAGCTCAAGTAATGAATGATCCTATAAATAACTACATGTCAATAGTGCACATTGTTAAAAGTGAAGTCCGGAGGGGTTCAAGAGGGGCTTGAGGGGTGGTCTGTCTCTCTTTCTATGGGAAAATTATACAGGAATTTGAGCAGCTGTTTTTTCTTTCTTTCACTGAGTTTATTCCATATTTTCCCAGAAAACACAACAATTCCTAACTTACACGAAGTCAAGGAAAACATGACCATGGGAACGACGTTGGTTACCAACCCTCAAGGAGGCTTTCTGGTAAGAGGACACGTGACAATGTAGATGGCAGCCCTGGACTGCAAGAGCCAGTGGACTGTACAGTTGTTACTGTATGTAGAGATGACATATACAGGTAAAGTCGGAGGTTTACATACACATTAGCCAAAAATATTTAAACTCAGTTTTTCACAATTCCTGACATTTAATCCTAGTAAAAATTCCCTGTCTTAGGTCATTTAGGATCACCACTTTATTTTAAGAACGCAAAATGTCAGAATAATAGTAGAGAGAATGATATATTTCAACTTTTATTTATTTTATTTATCACATTCCCAGTGGGTCAGAAGTTCACATTCACTCAAATAGTATTTGGTAGCATCGCCTTTAAATTCATTAACTTGGGTCAAACGTTTCGGGTAGCCTTCCACAAGCCGTCCACAATAAGTTGGGTGAATTTTGTCCCATTCCTCCTGACAGAGCTGGTGTAACTGAGTCAGTTTTGTAGGCCTCCTTGCTTGCACACACTTTTTCAGTTCTGCCCACACATTTTCTATAGGATTGAGGTCAGGGCTTTGTGATGGCCACTCCAAGGCCTTGACTTTGTTGTCCTTAAGCCGTTTTGCCACAACTTTGGGTGTATGCTTGACGTCATTGTCCATTTGCGACCAAGCTTTAAGTTCTGATGTCTTGAGATGTTGCTTCAATATATCCACATAATTTTCCTTCCTCAGGATGCCATCTATTTTGTGAAGTGCACCAGTCCCTCCCCACAACATGATGCTGCCACCCCCGTGCTTCACGGTTGGGATGGTGTTCTTCGGCTTGCAAGCCTCCCCCTTTTTCCTCCAAACATAACGATGGTCATTATGGCCAAACAGTTCTATTTTTGTTTCGTCAGACTAGATGACATTTCTCCAAAAGAATGATCTTTGTCCCCATGTGCAGTTGCAAACCGTAGTCTGGCTTTTAATGGTGATTTTGGAGCAGTAGCTTCTTCCTTGCTGAGTGGCCTTTCAGGTTATGTTGATGTAGGACTCGTTTGACTGTGGATATAGATACTTTTGTACCCAGATCACAAGGTCCTTTGCTGTTGTTCTGGGATTGATTTGCACTTTTCCGCTCATCTCTAGGAGACAGAACGCGTCTCCTTCCTGAGCGGTATGACGGCTGCATGGTCCCATGGTGTTTATACTTGCGTACTATTGTTTGTACAGATGAACGTGATACCTTCAGGCGTTTGGAAATTGCTCCCAAGGATGAACAAGACTTGTGGAGGTCTCCATTTTTTTCTGAGGTCTTTGATTTCTTTTGATTTTCCCATGATGTCAAGCAAAGAGGCACTGAGTTTGAAGGTAGACCTTGAAATACATCCACAGGTACACCTCCTATTGACTCAAATGATGTCACTTGGCCTATCAGAAGCTTCTAAAGCCATGACATCATTTTCTGGAATTTTCCAAGCTGTTTAAAGGCACAGTCAACGTAGTGTATGTAAACTTCTGACCCACTTGAATTGCGATACAGTGAAATATAAGTGAAATAATCTGTCTGTAAACTATTGTTGTAAAAATTACTTGTGTCATGCACAAAGTAGATGTCCTAACCGACTTGCCAAAACTATAGTTTGTTAACAAGAAATTTGTGGAGTGGTTGAAAAACTAGTTTTAATGACTCCAACCTAAGTGTATGTAAACTTTTGACTTCAACTGTATATCACACACACTGTACGGTTGTTACTGTATGTAGAGCTGACATATATATCACACACAATGTACTTTTGTTAAACAAAACAGATTCATCAATACTGGTTTGAGTTGTAAACTCCTACATCCCTCATATGGGGAGTAAATTGTAGGAAAACACTAAGGACATAATCTGGAAGAGTTATAGTATTTAAAGTAATTCCATTTTCCAAATATTGTTTGCAATTGCAGACCCCCATCTCACTTTCTCTCTCTCTCTCTCTCTCTCTCTCTCTCTCTCTCTCTCTCTGTCTCTCTCTCTCTCTCTCTCCCTGTTTCTCTCTCTCTCTCTCTCTCTCTCTAAATGAATGGGTCTGAGTATTTATAATAATGACATTATAAGAGATTAATTACAAGGCCCGGGTCTGACCAGAACTTTCCTCTCTGCCTTTTTACTGGGCTTATACCTCACTGCTCATATAAGGACTGTTGAATAGAGAGTCTTCTTCACCAATCAGATCATGTACTTCAGAGAGACAGTTACTTTGAGTCCAAATTAAACACCGTAACCCGGTGTGTGTGTTTGTGTGCATTTCCTCTTGGGCTAAGAGTTAAGGTTTTTCCTGTGGCAAACCCTGTTTCAGATCCCGCCGTGACAAGTGTGTGTGTGCGTACGTGTGTGTGCTCTTGTCTTCCAGGCCTGTGGTCCACAGTACGGCTACATGTGTGGTCAGCAGACATACATCTCTGGGGTCTGTACCAATGTCAGCTCAAACTTCCAGGTGCTCAACTCCATCGCCCCGGCTGTGCAAGGTACAAGTTCACCCTAACTCTAGCTAGACGACAGTACCCCTCACACTCCTCCCTTTACACACAGAAACAACTACACTGTTAAGTTTAGGCATTCATTCCAATTGGTTAAGTTAATGGTTAAGGTTTGGGATTGGGTTAGGGTTAGTGTTATTAAACACATGTCCCTCAGAGCTGGAGTTTGCGGCTTACGCCCATCCGCCATCCTGATCCGCAGCACCCTAGCAAAACCCAAGCCTACTTGATGGTAATTGCATCGCGCTCAACGCTGCCACTAGTTGCGGGTGTTGAAGGCAACCTTGCTGCTACACCCCCTATTCCTCTCAACATCCCTCCGCACAGAACACAGAACACATTTTAATGTTGTTGGTTTTACCAGCCCTGGTTGCGCAATCGATATGCTGCTACAATTTAGGGAGTCTTGTTTTCAGATTAGCCTTGTTAAAATTCCCAGCTACAATGAATGCAGCCTCAGGATATGTGGTTTCCAGTTTGCAAAGAGTCAAATAAAGTTCGTTCAGGGCCATCGATGTGTCTGCTTGGGGGAGAATATATACGGCTGTGATTATAATCGAAGAGAATTCCCTTGGTAGATAATGCGGTCGACATTTGATTGTGAGGAATTCTAAGTCAGGCCACCGTCCCCACAGGAGGTCTTTTTCCTTTTGGTAGGCCGTCATTGTAAATAAGAATGAGTTTTTAACTGACTTGCCTAGTTAAATAAAGGTTAAATAACAAATTATAAATAAAACACAGACCAGAGAAACACTATCCCTCAAACCTCTACTCACCATCTCTATCCACCCCGCCCCAACACTCTCCATTCCTCCATTCCCATACCTCAGAGCCACGTGGCCAGAGAGAGACATCACTTGTGTACATAAGAACATTCCGCTTAGCGTAAACTACTGTCCAGTCTCTCAACTCCCCCATGCATGCCCAAGTTAGGACCGAGTTTAGTGAGTTGTCATCTCTGTCTTCTCTCCACACTGAGGGATCAGTGAGTGAAGGTAAACAGTACAGTGATCTCCACAGCTCCTCACCACTCTGTAGTTTTAGGCACAGTAATGGACATGAATTCTAAGTGGGTTCTAATGTAGCCTGTGAATGTGTTTCAATATTCATACCAGCATACCACTTAAAAGGCATGTCCATTACATTACTTTTAAAATATAAGCAAAAAATATTTGTACAGGTCTTAGAGGGACTAGATGGGAGAGCTGTGTTGTAGCATTCTCCCTCTCTTCACCTCTCTCCACCTCTCTTCACCTCTCTCCTCCTCTCTCCGCCTCTCTCCACCTCTCTTCACCTTTCTCCACCTCTCTTCACCTCTCTCCACCTCACTCCTCCACTCTCCTCCTCTCTCCACCTCACTCCTCCTCTCTCCACCTCTCTCCACATCGCTTGACCTCTCTCCACCTCTCTCCACCTCTCTCCAGCTCTCTCTACCTCCCCACCTCTCCTCCTCTCTCCACCTCACTCCTCCTCTCTCCACCTCTCTCCACCTCTCTTCACCCCTCTCCACCTCACTCTTCCTCTCTCCTCCTCTCTACACCTCACTCCTCCTCTCTCCACCTCTCTCCACCTCTCTCCACCTCACTCCTCTCTCCACCTCTCTTCACCTCTCTCCACTTCTCTCCACCTCTCTCCTCTCTCCACCTCTCTCTACCTCTCTCCACCTCTCTCTCTACCTCTCTCCACCTCTCTTCATCTCTCTCCACAGCCCAAGCCAACTATTTAATGCATTTATTGTCAAAACTGTTGTCAACTATAGTTTAAACAATAATGTACAAAACACACATGTAATGTTCTTTAACGGACTTCTACATTGTATGTGATATGTGAGACTGTATATTGGTTGTGTTACACCAATAATAACTGCCCCATTACAGAGTGTGCCAAAGAGCTTGACATTGTCATGGTTCTTGACGGCTCCAACAGTATCTGGCCCTGGACCAGCATCATTGATTTCCTGGTCAAGTTTCTGAAGAATATCGAAATTGGAGCTAAACTGTCCCAGGTGATTTCTGCTTTCAGTACACTAGAACACATGGGTAACACCTTAGATGAAGGTCCACTTTGTCACTGTAGAAGAACCATTTATAATTCCAGACAGGTAGAACATTTTCATCAAAGAACCCTGTAAGAACCCAGTATCAACTACTCTGGCCCATGAATGAGAGAGGGATAGAAGGCTAGGATCGAGGAATAGAGTAAAGAATAGAGGAATAGAAGGTTGGGTTAGAGGGTAGAATAGAGAATAGAGGAATAGAAGGTTGGGATAGAGGGTAGAATAGAGAATAGAGGAATAGAAGGTTGGGTTAGAGTGTAGAATAGAGAATAGAGGAATAGAAGGTTAGGATAGAGAATAGATCTGAGAATAGAGGAATAGAAGGTTAGGATAGAGAATAGATCTGAGAATAGAGGAATAGAAGGTTGGGATAGATGATAGATCTGAGAATAGAGGAATAGAAGGTTAGGATAGAGAATAGATCTGAGAATAGAGGAATAGAAGGTTAGGATAGAGAATAGATCTGAGAATAGAGGAATAGAAGGTTAGGATAGAGAATAGATCTGAGAATAGAGGAATAGAAGGTTAGGATAGAGAATAGATCTGAGAATAGAGGAATAGAAGGTTGGGATAGATGATAGAATGGAGAATAGAGGAAGGAAATAGAGAAGATATAAAGAAACAACCAGCTCATTAACCTCATAAACTGGGTCATCATATTCTACTGATAAACTGGGTCGTCACATTCTACTGATAAACTGGGTCGTCACATTCCACTGATAAACTGGGTCGCCACATTCTACTGATAAACTGGGTTGTCACATTCTACTGATAAACTGGGTTGTCACATTCTACTGATAAACTGGATCTTCACATTCTACTGATAAACTGGATCTTCACATTCTACTGATAAACTGGATCTTCACATTCTACTGATAAACTGGATCTTCACATTCTACTGATAAACTGGATCGTCACATTCCACTGATAAACTGGGTCATCACATTCCACTGATAAACTGGGTCGTCACATTCTACTGATAAACTGGATCGTCACATTCCACTGTAAAAACTGGGTCGTCACATTCCGCTGATAAACTGGGTCGTCACATTCCGCTGATAAACTGGGTCGTCACATTCTACTGATAAACTGGGTCGTCACATTCTACTGATAAACTGGATCGTCACATTCCACTGTAAAAACTGGTTCGTCACATTCCGCTGATAAACTGGGTCGTCACATTCCGCTGATAAACTGGGTCGTCACATTCCGCTGATAAACTGGGTCGTCACATTCCGCTGATAAACTGGGTCGTCGCATTCCACTGTAAAAACTGGGTCGTCACATTCCGCTAATAAACTGGGTCATCACATTCCACTGATAAACTGGGTCGTCACATTCCAGTGATAAACTGGGTCGTCACATTCTACTGATTAACTGGGTCATCACGTTCTACTGATAAACTGGGTCATCACATTCTACTGATAAACTGGATCGTCCCGTTCTACTGATAAACTGGATCTTCACATTCTACTGATAAACTGGGTCATCACATTCTACTGATAAACTGGGTCGTCACGTTCTACTGATAAACTGGATCGTCATATTCTACTGATAAACTGGGTCATCACATTCTACTGATAAACTGGGTCATCACATTCTACTGATAAACTGGGTCATCACATTCTACTGATAAACTGGGTCATCACATTCTACTGATAAACTGGGTCATCACATTCTACTGATAAACTGGATCGTCATATTCTACTGATAAACTGGGTCATCACATTCTACTGATAAACTGGGTCGTCACATTCTACTGATAAACTGGGTCGTCACATTCCAGTGATAAACTGGGTCGTCACATTCTACTGATAAACTGGGTCGTCACATTCCAGTGATAAACTGGGTCGTCACATTCCAGTGATAAACTGGGTCGTCACATTCTACTGATAAACTGGGTCATCACATTCCAGTGATAAACTGGGTCGTCACATTCTACTGATAAACTGGGTCGTCACGTTCTACTGATAAACTGGGTCGTCACATTCTACTGATAAACTGGGTCGTCACATTCTACTGATAAACTGGGTCGTCACATTCTACTGATAAACTGGGTCGTCACGTTCTACTGATAAACTGGATCGTCATATTCTACTGATAAACTGGGTCGTCACATTCTACTGATAAACTGGGTCGTCACGTTCTACTGATGCAATTCACTATCTTCTCATTATTTAACAGCGTAGTATGTCACCGTCTTGCTTTTGAGTTCTATGATTATTAAACTATTCATTACAGTCATTGTTCATTATTCTCACAATAACCACTGTTAAATCATCATCCATACTGTTAATAGTTTAATGTCCAAGGGCATTATGTCGAGATTCCTCTTCAGAATACCCCAGACCCTGGAGAGGAGCTGGTTCACAGTGGTTTAGTTTAATGGTGAAATAACCATTTCCCTCTGTGCGGCGCTGGAAAATATTGTCCTATGAAGTTCTCCCTTTGTAGATCACATATTCCATAGCCGGATAAGTATCCTCCCTGCTTTAAAAAGAGAATGACATCACATTAGAATCACCAGACCAAACCACATATCCTCCCTTACCAGACTGTCTCGGAGCATTGGAGTGTGTCACAGGAAGGGACAGTTAGAAAAGAGGGAATTGGAGAGAGTGAGATGTGGGTAAAGGAGGTTGAATTAGAGAGAGTGAGATGTGGGTAAAGGAGGTTGAATTAGAGAGAGTGAGATGTGGGTAAAGGAGGTTGAATTAGAGAGAGTGAGATGTGGGTAAAGGAGGTTGAATTAGAGAGAGTGAGATGTGGGTAAAGGAGGTTGAATTAGAGAGAGTGAGATGTGGGTAAAGGAGGTTGAATTAGAGATAGTGAGATGAGGGTAAAGGAGGTTGAATTAGAGAGAGTGAGATGTGGGTAAAGGAGGTTGAATTAGAGATAGTGAGATGTGGGTAAAGGAGGTTGAATTAGAGAGAGTGAGATGTGGGTAAAGGAGGTTGAATTAGAGATAGTGAGATGAGGGTAAAGGAGGTTGAATTAGAGAGAGTGAGATGTGGGTAAAGGAGGTTGAATTAGAGAGAGTGAGATGTGGGTAAAGGAGGTTGAATTAGAGAGAGTGAGATGTGGGTAAAGGAGGTTGAATTAGAGAGAGTGAGATGTGGGTAAAGGAGGTTGAATTAGAGAGAGTGAGATGTGGGTAAAGGAGGTTGAATTAGAGATAGTGAGATGTGGGTAAAGGAGGTTGAATTAGAGAGAGTGAGATGTGGGTAAAGGAGGTTGAATTAGAGATAGTGAGATGAGGGTAAAGGAGGTTGAATTAGAGAGAGTGAGATGTGGGTAAAGGAGGTTGAATTAGAGAGAGTGAGATGTGGGTAAAGGAGGTTGAATTAGAGAGAGTGAGATGTGGGTAAAGGAGGTTGAATTAGAGAGAGTGAGATGTGGGTAAAGGAGGTTGAATTAGAGAGAGTGAGATGTGGGTAAAGGAGGTTGAATTAGAGAGAGTGAGATGTGGGTAAAGGAGGTTGAATTAGAGATAGTGAGATGAGGGTAAAGGAGGTTGAATTAGAGAGAGTGAGATGTGGGTAAAGGAGGTTGAATTAGAGATAGTGAGATGAGGGTAAAGGAGGTTGAATTAGAGAGAGTGAGATGTGGGTAAAGGAGGTTGAATTAGAGATAGTGAGATGAGGGTAAAGGAGGTTGAATTAGAGAGAGTGAGATGTGGGTAAAGGAGGTTGAATTAGAGAGAGTGAGATGTGGGTAAAGGAGGTTGAATTAGAGATAGTGAGATGAGGGTAAAGGAGGTTGAATTAGAGAGAGTGAGATGTGGGTAAAGGAGGTTGAATTAGAGATAGTGAGATGAGGGTAAAGGAGGTTGAATTAGAGAGAGTGAGATGTGGGTAAAGGAGGTTGAATTAGAGAGAGTGAGATGTGGGTAAAGGAGGTTGAATTAGAGAGAGTGAGATGTGGGTAAAGGAGGTTGAATTAGAGATAGTGAGATGAGGGTAAAGGAGGTTGAATTAGAGAGAGTGAGATGTGGGTAAAGGAGGTTGAATTAGAGAGAGTGAGATGTGGGTAAAGGAGGTTGAATTAGAGATAGTGAGATGTGGGTAAAGGAGGTTGAATTAGAGATAGTGAAATGAGGGTAAAGGAGGATGAAGGGAAGAGAGTGAGATGAGGGTAAAGGAGGTTGAATTAGAGAGAGTGAGATGAGGGTAAAGGAGGTTGAATTAGAGATAGTGAGATGAGGGTAAAGGAGGTTGAATTAGAGAGAGTGAGATGAGGGTAAAGGAGGTTGAATTAGAGAGAGTGAGATGTGGGTAAAGGAGGTTGAATTAGAGAGAGTGAGATGAGGGTAAAGGAGGCTGAATTAGAGATAGTGAGATGAGGGTAAAGGAGGATGAACGGAAGAGAGTGAGATGAGGGTAAAGGAGGTTGAATTAGAGAGAGTGAGATGTGGGTAAAGGAGGTTGAATTAGAGAGAGTGAGATGAGGGTAAAGGAGGTTGAATTAGAGATAGTGAGATGAGGGTAAAGGAGGATGAAGGGAAGAGAGTGAGATGAGGGTAAAGGAGGTTGAATTAGAGAGAGTGAGATGTGGGTAAAGGAGGTTGAAGGGAAGAGAGTGAGATGAGGGTAAAGGAGGTTGAAGGGAAGAGTGAGATGAGGGTAAAGGAGGTTGAATTAGAGAGAGTGAGATGTGGGTAAAGGAGGTTGAATTAGAGAGAGTGAGATATGGGTAAAGGAGGTTGAATTAGAGATAGTGAAATGAGGGTAAAGGGGGATGAAGTGAGGAGAGTGAAATGAGGGTAAAGGAGATTGAAGGGAAGAGAGTGAGATGAGGGTAAAGGAGGTTGAAGGGAAGAGTGAGATGAGGGTAAATGAGGTTGAATTAGAGAGAGTGAGATGTGGGTAAAGGAGGTTGAATTAGAGAGAGTGAGATGTGGGTAAAGGAGGTTGAATTAGAGAGAGTGAGATGTGGGTAAAGGAGGTTGAATTAGAGAGAGTGAGATGTGGGTAAAGGAGGTTGAAGGGAAGAGAGTGAGATGAGGGTAAAGGAGGTTGAAGGGAAGAGTGAGATGAGGGTAAAGGAGGTTGAATTAGAGAGAGTGAGATGTGGGTAAAGGAGGTTGAATTAGAGAGAGTGAGATATGGGTAAAGGAGGTTGAATTAGAGAGAGTGAGATGAGGGTAAAGGAGGTTGAATTAGAGAGAGTGAAATGTGGGTAAAGGAGGTTGAATTAGAGAGAGTGAGATGAGGGTAAATGAGGTTGAATTAGAGAGAGTGAGATGTGGGTAAAGGAGGTTGAATTAGAGAGAGTGAGATGTGGGTAAAGGAGGTTGAATTAGAGAGAGTGAGATGTGGGTAAAAGGAGGTTGAAGGGAGGAGAGTGAGATGAGGGTAAATGAGGTTGAATTGGAAAGAGTGAGATGAGGTTGAAGAGAAGAGAGTGAGATTAGGGTAAAGGAGGTTGAATTGGAAAGAGTGAGATGAGGTTGAAGGGAAGAGAGTGAGATGAGGGTAAATGAGGTTGAATTGGAAAGAGTGAGATGAGGTTGAAGAGAAGAGAGTGAGATTAGGGTAAAGGAGGTTGAATTGGAAAGAGTGAGATGAGGGTAAAGGAGTTTGAATTGGAAAGAGTGAGATGAGGTTGAAGGGAAGAGAGTGAGATGAGGGTAAAGGACGTTGAATTGGAAAGAGTGAGATGAGGTTGAAGAGAAGAGAGTGAGATTAGGGTAAAGGAGGTTGAATTGGAAAGAGTGAGATGAGCTTGAATTGGAAAGAGTGAGATGAGGGTAAAGGAGGTTGAATTGGAAAGAGTGAGATGAGGGTAAAGGAGGTTGAATTGGAAAGAGTGAGATGAGGTTGAAGAGAAGAGAGTGAGATTTGGTTAAAGGAGGTTGAATTGGAAAGAGTGAGATGAGGGTAAAGGAGGTTGAAGGGAAGAGAGTGAGTAAGATGAGATGAGTATTTGAGTGAGTGTCAGTCTGTCTGAATATAAGATTTCTGTTCCAGGTGGGCATTGTGTCGTATGGAGAGGAAGTCACTCACAATGTCAACCTCAGCCAGTTTGATACCACTCAATCCCTCCTGGCCAAAGTGGCAAAACTTCCCCAGCAAACAGGTTTCAAGACTATGACTGCCCTGGGAATTGACACGGCAAGGTACAGTGCAACAGTAAACCAGGGGTGTCTGGTACAGTTTTGTCCTGCTCAATTTATTTCAATTTGACTTAATTGAATTGAGTTCAGCTGAGTTGAATGTTCCTATCAGTTAATTAAGCATGTCTATTTCTTGTACAGTGTGTGAAGTGAGTGAAAATGAATGAAGTATTTTCAAGGTGTTGCTCTCTCTTAATGTCTAGAATTAATGGGTGTTTGCTTCATAGAGATACAATTAAATTAAATATTCTAATGCCTAATGGTTTGTGTGTCCTGAACGCGGAAACACACTCTTTCCTTTGTGTTACTAGATCTGATGTAAAATGCTATTTTCCACATCTCATGATCACAGGGATGTCACTACTTATGCCATGACCTTTGACATTTGACCTCTGATCAACCCTGTTGTCCCTTCAGGAAAGAGGCCTTCACTGTGGAGCGAGGGGCGCGGCCGGGGGTCAAGAAGGTCATGATAATTGTGACGGACGGAGAGTCACATGACTTTTATAACCTCGACAAGGTCATCAAAGAATGTGAGGAGGACGATATTGAGAGGTTCGGTATCGCTGTGAGTATGAGGCCATCTCAAAAGTGTAAGGCCATAATACCTCAATAACCACAATACCTCATCCATCGTATTCCTCACCTCAGTCAGAGCAGAGCTGTAACAGACCTTGTAGTCAGGACAAGCTCACATCCAGGTCCTTTCACATACTTCAAATAAACACACAATCCATCACCTAGGTTAGATGGTTCGCTAGCTTGGTGCAGGCAGGATAAGGGTTGTACAACTTTCCCAAAATGCCAAAGTTTTCCAGAAATCCTGGTTGGAGGCTTCTTGGAATCAGGAGAGAATAAGCAGGAAGGGAATCCTCTAACTGGGAATTTTCCAGCCGAGGCAGGATCAGGGTTATGGGTTCAGGTTCTGTTTCTTACATGGACCACATTCTGTACACTGAGTATACCAAACATTAGGAACACCTTCCTAATATTGAGTAGCACCCCCCTCCTTTTGCCCTCAGAACAGCCTCAGTTCATCAGGGCATGGACTCTACAAGTGTTCCACAGGAATACTGGCCCATGTTGACTCCAGTGCTTCCCAAAGTTGGGTCAAGTTGGCTGGATGTCCTTTGGGTGGTGGACCATTCTTGATACACACAGGAGACTGTTGAGCGTGAAAAACAGCAGCGTTTCAGTTCTTGACACAAACTGGTGCGACACACCTTATACCCGAGTGGGCTCCCGAGTAGCGCAGCGGTCTAAGGAACTGCATCTCAGTGCTAGAGGCATCACTACATACACCATGGTTTGAATCCAGACTGTATCACAACCGGTCATGATTGGGAGTCCCATATGGCGGCACACAATTGGCTCAGTGTTGTCCGGGTTTGGCCGGTGTAGGCCGTCATTGTAAATAAGAATTTGTTCTTAACTGACTTGCCTAGTTAAATAAAGGTTAAATAAATCTAAAAATATCATACCTCGTTTAAAGACACTTAAATATTTTGTCTTGCCCATTCACCCTCTGATTGGCACACATACACAATCCATGACTCAATTGTTTCAAGGCTAAGAAATCCTTCTTTAACCTGCCTCCTTCCCTTCATCTACACTGATTGGTGGATTTAACAAGTGACATCAATAAGCGATCATAGCTTTCATCTGGATTCACCTGGTCAGTCTGTCATGTCATAGTGATCATAGCTTTCACCTGGATTCACTTGGTCAGTCTGTCATGTCATAGCGATCATAGCTTTCACCTGGATTCACCTGGTCAGTCTGTCATGTCATGGAAAGAGCAGGTGTTCTTAATGTTTTGTATACTCAGTATATATTAAGTACTGTTTCTCAGACTTGATATCGTCATTGAAAATGTAGGATAAATAAAGGTTTAGATAAATAAAACAAATATATTTTTTTAGGTGCTTGGTGATTACAACAGGAACAACAGAAGCATCAAGGAGGTGAAGAAATTCATTGAGGAGATCCAGTCGATCTCCAGCGATCCTGTGGGAGATCACTTCTTCAACGTGTCGGATGAGTTTGCCTTGCTGAACATCGTAGATGCCCTGGGCAGCAGGATCTTTGCCTTGGAGGGTAGGATGACTCCCTCATTAATCACATTCTGTTTGAACTCGGTGATAAAAATGGCAGTGTTTATTCTCACCTACTCACTATAGCAGATCATCATTCAATAAGCACCATCAATACTACTGACCCAAAAAGCTAAGGCATTTCTGGGTCAGGGCGACAGTACTTGAAGCCTCAGGAAGGCAGTAGCAATGCTAACCTCTACACTAGATTTCCTCCTCGCTACAGATCTAAATACTGGTGAAATTGATCAGAGAAATTGACCAGATTCATATCATCTCTACATGGTCTTTAATACCCATTGTGATAACAAGACCATGTAATAATGTAATAACCGATCAATGTGATAACAAGACCATGTAATAATGTAATAACCGATCAATGTGATAACAAGACCATGTAATAATGTAATAACCGATCAATGTGATAACAAGACCATGTAATAATGTAATAACCGATCATTGTGATAACAAGACCATGTAATAATGTAATAACCGATCATTGTGATAACAAGACCATGTAATAATGTAATAACCGATCAATGTGAGAACAAGACCATGTAATAATGTAATAACCGATCAATGTGATAACAAGACCATGTAATAATGTAATAACCGATCAATGTGATAACAAGACCATGTAATAATGTAATAACCGATCAATGTGATAACAAGACCATGTAATAATGTAATAACCGATCAATGTGATAACAAGACCATGTAATAATGTAATAACCGATCAATGTGATAACAAGACCATGTAATAATGTAATAACCAATCAATGTGATAACAAGACCATGTAATAATGTAATAACCGATCAATGTGAATGTCCTTTCCACAGCAACGTCAGGTAACTACACCTCGTCTTTTGAGATGGAGATGTCCCAGGCTGGATTTAGTGCCCACACCTCTAAAGTAAGTCTGTTTCTGTCTCTGCTTTCCTTTCCTCTGTCCTACTAACTAACTCATACTAACTGTAATCCAGGATAGTTTCAGTGCCCACACCTCTAAAGTAAGTCTGTTTCTGTCTCTGCTTTCCTTTCCTCTGTCCTACTAACTAACTCATACTAACTGTAATCCAGGATAGTTTCAGTGCCCACACCTCTAAAGTAAGTCTGTTTCTGTCTCTGCTTTCCTTTCCTCTGTCCTACTAACTAACTCATACTAACTGTAATCCAGGATAGTTTCAGTGCCCACACCTCTAAAGTAAGTCTGTTTCTGTCTCTGCTTTCCTTTCCTCTGTCCTACTAACTAACTCATACTAACTGTAATCCAGGATAGTTTCAGTGCCCACACCTCTAAAGTAAGTCTGTTTCTGTCTCTGCTTTCCTTTCCTCTGTCCTACTAACTAACTCATACTAACTGTAATCCAGGATAGTTTCAGTGCCCACACCTCTAAAGTAAGTCTGTTTCTGTCTCTGCTTTCCTTTCCTCTGTCCTACTAACTAACTCATACTAACTGTAATCCAGGATAGTTTCAGTGCCCACACCTCTAAAGTAAGTCTGTTTCTGTCTCTGCTTTCCTTTCCTCTGTCCTACTAACTAACTCATACTAACTGTAATCCAGGATAGTTTCAGTGCCCACACCTCTAAAGTAAGTCTGTTTCTGTCTCTGCTTTCCTTTCCTCTGTCCTACTAACTAACTCATACTAACTGTAATCCAGGATAGTTTCAGTGCCCACACCTCTAAAGTAAGTCTGTTTCTGTCTCTGCTTTCCTTTCCTCTGTCCTACTAACTAACTCATACTAACTGTAATCCAGGATAGTTTCAGTGCCCACACCTCTAAAGTAAGTCTGTTTCTGTCTCTGCTTTCCTTTCCTCTGTCCTACTAACTAACTCATACTAACTGTAATCCAGGATAGTTTCAGTGCCCACACCTCTAAAGTAAGTCTGTTTCTGTCTCTGCTTTCCTTTCCTCTGTCCTACTAACTAACTCATACTAACTGTAATCCAGGATAGTTTCAGTGCCCACACCTCTAAAGTAAGTCTGTTTCTGTCTCTGCTTTCCTTTCCTCTGTCCTACTAACTAACTCATACTAACTGTAATCCAGGATAGTTTCAGTGCCCACACCTCTAAAGTAAGTCTGTTTCTGTCTCTGCTTTCCTTTCCTCTGTCCTACTAACTAACTCATACTAACTGTAATCCAGGATAGTTTCAGTGCCCACACCTCTAAAGTAAGTCTGTTTCTGTCTCTGCTTTCCTTTCCTCTGTCCTACTAACTAACTCATACTAACTGTAATCCAGGATAGTTTCAGTGCCCACACCTCTAAAGTAAATCTGTTTCTGTCTCTGCTTTCCTTTCCTCTGTCCTACTAACTAACTCATACTAACTGTAATCCAGGATAGTTTCAGTGCCCACACCTCTAAAGTAAGTCTGTTTCTGTCTCTGCTTTCCTTTCCTCTGTCCTACTAACTAACTCATACTAACTGTAATCCAGGATAGTTTCAGTGCCCACACCTCTAAAGTAAGTCTGTTTCTGTCTCTGCTTTCCTTTCCTCTGTCCTACTAACTAACTCATACTAACTGTAATCCAGGATAGTTTCAGTGCCCACACCTCTAAAGTAAGTCTGTTTCTGTCTCTGCTTTCCTTTCCTCTGTCCTACTAACTAACTCATACTAACTGTAATCCAGGATAGTTTCAGTGCCCACACCTCTAAAGTAAGTCTGTTTCTGTCTCTGCTTTCCTTTCCTCTGTCCTACTAACTAACTCATACTAACTGTAATCCAGGATAGTTTCAGTGCCCACACCTCTAAAGTAAGTCTGTTTCTGTCTCTGCTTTCCTTTCCTCTGTCCTACTAACTAACTCATACTAACTGTAATCCAGGATAGTTTCAGTGCCCACACCTCTAAAGTAAGTCTGTTTCTGTCTCTGCTTTCCTTTCCTCTGTCCTACTAACTAACTCATACTAACTGTAATCCAGGATAGTTTCAGTGCCCACACCTCTAAAGTAAGTCTGTTTCTGTCTCTGCTTTCCTTTCCTCTGTCCTACTAACTAACTCATACTAACTGTAATCCAGGATAGTTTCAGTGCCCACACCTCTAAAGTAAGTCTGTTTCTGTCTCTGCTTTCCTTTCCTCTGTCCTACTAACTAACTCATACTAACTGTAATCCAGGATAGTTTCAGTGCCCACACCTCTAAAGTAAGTCTGTTTCTGTCTCTGCTTTCCTTTCCTCTGTCCTACTAACTAACTCATACTAACTGTAATCCAGGATAGTTTCAGTGCCCACACCTCTAAAGTAAGTCTGTTTCTGTCTCTGCTTTCCTTTCCTCTGTCCTACTAACTAACTCATACTAACTGTAATCCAGGATAGTTTCAGTGCCCACACCTCTAAAGTAAATCTGTTTCTGTCTCTGCTTTCCTTTCCTCTGTCCTACTAACTAACTCATACTAACTGTAATCCAGGATAGTTTCAGTGCCCACACCTCTAAAGTAAGTCTGTTTCTGTCTCTGCTTTCCTTTCCTCTGTCCTACTAACTAACTCATACTAACTGTAATCCAGGATAGTTTCAGTGCCCACACCTCTAAAGTAAGTCTGTTTCTGTCTCTGCTTTCCTTTCCTCTGTCCTACTAACTAACTCATACTAACTGTAATCCAGGATAGTTTCAGTGCCCACACCTCTAAAGTAAGTCTGTTTCTGTCTCTGCTTTCCTTTCCTCTGTCCTACTAACTAACTCATACTAACTGTAATCCAGGATAGTTTCAGTGCCCACACCTCTAAAGTAAGTCTGTTTCTGTCTCTGCTTTCCTTTCCTCTGTCCTACTAACTAACTCATACTAACTGTAATCCAGGATAGTTTCAGTGCCCACACCTCTAAAGTAAGTCTGTTTCTGTCTCTGCTTTCCTTTCCTCTGTCCTACTAACTAACTCATACTAACTGTAATCCAGGATAGTTTCAGTGCCCACACCTCTAAAGTAAGTCTGTTTCTGTCTCTGCTTTCCTTTCCTCTGTCCTACTAACTAACTCATACTAACTGTAATCCAGGATAGTTTCAGTGCCCACACCTCTAAAGTAAGTCTGTTTCTGTCTCTGCTTTCCTTTCCTCTGTCCTACTAACTAACTCATACTAACTGTAATCCAGGATAGTTTCAGTGCCCACACCTCTAAAGTAAGTCTGTTTCTGTCTCTGCTTTCCTTTCCTCTGTCCTACTAACTAACTCATACTAACTGTAATCCAGGATAGTTTCAGTGCCCACACCTCTAAAGTAAGTCTGTTTCTGTCTCTGCTTTCCTTTCCTCTGTCCTACTAACTAACTCATACTAACTGTAATCCAGGATAGTTTCAGTGCCCACACCTCTAAAGTAAGTCTGTTTCTGTCTCTGCTTTCCTTTCCTCTGTCCTACTAACTAACTCATACTAACTGTAATCCAGGATAGTTTCAGTGCCCACACCTCTAAAGTAAGTCTGTTTCTGTCTCTGCTTTCCTTTCCTCTGTCCTACTAACTAACTCATACTAACTGTAATCCAGGATAGTTTCAGTGCCCACACCTCTAAAGTAAATCTGTTTCTGTCTCTGCTTTCCTTTCCTCTGTCCTACTAACTAACTCATACTAACTGTAATCCAGGATAGTTTCAGTGCCCACACCTCTAAAGTAAGTCTGTTTCTGTCTCTGCTTTCCTTTCCTCTGTCCTACTAACTAACTCATACTAACTGTAATCCAGGATAGTTTCAGTGCCCACACCTCTAAAGTAAGTCTGTTTCTGTCTCTGCTTTCCTTTCCTCTGTCCTACTAACTAACTCATACTAACTGTAATCCAGGATAGTTTCAGTGCCCACACCTCTAAAGTAAGTCTGTTTCTGTCTCTGCTTTCCTTTCCTCTGTCCTACTAACTAACTCATACTAACTGTAATCCAGGATAGTTTCAGTGCCCACACCTCTAAAGTAAGTCTGTTTCTGTCTCTGCTTTCCTTTCCTCTGTCCTACTAACTAACTCATACTAACTGTAATCCAGGATAGTTTCAGTGCCCACACCTCTAAAGTAAGTCTGTTTCTGTCTCTGCTTTCCTTTCCTCTGTCCTACTAACTAACTCATACTAACTGTAATCCAGGATAGTTTCAGTGCCCACACCTCTAAAGTAAGTCTGTTTCTGTCTCTGCTTTCCTTTCCTCTGTCCTACTAACTAACTCATACTAACTGTAATCCAGGATAGTTTCAGTGCCCACACCTCTAAAGTAAGTCTGTTTCTGTCTCTGCTTTCCTTTCCTCTGTCCTACTAACTAACTCATACTAACTGTAATCCAGGATAGTTTCAGTGCCCACACCTCTAAAGTAAGTCTGTTTCTGTCTCTGCTTTCCTTTCCTCTGTCCTACTAACTAACTCATACTAACTGTAATCCAGGATAGTTTCAGTGCCCACACCTCTAAAGTAAGTCTGTTTCTGTCTCTGCTTTCCTTTCCTCTGTCCTACTAACTAACTCATACTAACTGTAATCCAGGATAGTTTCAGTGCCCACACCTCTAAAGTAAGTCTGTTTCTGTCTCTGCTTTCCTTTCCTCTGTCCTACTAACTAACTCATACTAACTGTAATCCAGGATAGTTTCAGTGCCCACACCTCTAAAGTAAATCTGTTTCTGTCTCTGCTTTCCTTTCCTCTGTCCTACTAACTAACTCATACTAACTGTAATCCAGGATAGTTTCAGTGCCCACACTTCTAAAGTAAGTCTGTTTCTGTCTCTGCTTTCCTTTCCTCTGTCCTACTAACTAACTCATACTAACTGTAACTGTAATCCAGGATAGTTTCAGTGCCCACACCTCTAAAGTAAGTCTGTTTCTGTCTCTGCTTTCCTTTCCTCTGTCCTACTAACTAACTCATACTAACTGTAATCCAGGATAGTTTCAGTGCCCACACCTCTAAAGTAAGTCTGTTTCTGTCTCTGCTTTCCTTTCCTCTGTCCTACTAACTAACTCATACTAACTGTAATCCAGGATAGTTTCAGTGCCCACACCTCTAAAGTAAGTCTGTTTCTGTCTCTGCTTTCCTTTCCTCTGTCCTACTAACTAACTCATACTAACTGTAATCCAGGATAGTTTCAGTGCCCACACCTCTAAAGTAAGTCTGTTTCTGTCTCTGCTTTCCTTTCCTCTGTCCTACTAACTAACTCATACTAACTGTAATCCAGGATAGTTTCAGTGCCCACACCTCTAAAGTAAATCTGTTTCTGTCTCTGCTTTCCTTTCCTCTGTCCTACTAACTAACTCATACTAACTGTAATCCAGGATAGTTTCAGTGCCCACACCTCTAAAGTAAGTCTGTTTCTGTCTCTGCTTTCCTTTCCTCTGTCCTACTAACTAACTCATACTAACTGTAATCCAGGATAGTTTCAGTGCCCACACCTCTAAAGTAAGTCTGTTTCTGTCTCTGCTTTCCTTTCCTCTGTCCTACTAACTAACTCATACTAACTGTAATCCAGGATAGTTTCAGTGCCCACACCTCTAAAGTAAGTCTGTTTCTGTCTCTGCTTTCCTTTCCTCTGTCCTACTAACTAACTCATACTAACTGTAATCCAGGATAGTTTCAGTGCCCACACCTCTAAAGTAAGTCTGTTTCTGTCTCTGCTTTCCTTTCCTCTGTCCTACTAACTAACTCATACTAACTGTAATCCAGGATAGTTTCAGTGCCCACACCTCTAAAGTAAGTCTGTTTCTGTCTCTGCTTTCCTTTCCTCTGTCCTACTAACTAACTCATACTAACTGTAATCCAGGATAGTTTCAGTGCCCACACCTCTAAAGTAAGTCTGTTTCTGTCTCTGCTTTCCTTTCCTCTGTCCTACTAACTAACTCATACTAACTGTAATCCAGGATAGTTTCAGTGCCCACACCTCTAAAGTAAGTCTGTTTCTGTCTCTGCTTTCCTTTCCTCTGTCCTACTAACTAACTCATACTAACTGTAATCCAGGATAGTTTCAGTGCCCACACCTCTAAAGTAAATCTGTTTCTGTCTCTGCTTTCCTTTCCTCTGTCCTACTAACTAACTCATACTAACTGTAATCCAGGATAGTTTCAGTGCCCACACCTCTAAAGTAAGTCTGTTTCTGTCTCTGCTTTCCTTTCCTCTGTCCTACTAACTAACTCATACTAACTGTAATCCAGGATAGTTTCAGTGCCCACACCTCTAAAGTAAGTCTGTTTCTGTCTCTGCTTTCCTTTCCTCTGTCCTACTAACTAACTCATACTAACTGTAATCCAGGATAGTTTCAGTGCCCACACCTCTAAAGTAAGTCTGTTTCTGTCTCTGCTTTCCTTTCCTCTGTCCTACTAACTAACTCATACTAACTGTAATCCAGGATAGTTTCAGTGCCCACACCTCTAAAGTAAGTCTGTTTCTGTCTCTGCTTTCCTTTCCTCTGTCCTACTAACTAACTCATACTAACTGTAATCCAGGATAGTTTCAGTGCCCACACCTCTAAAGTAAGTCTGTTTCTGTCTCTGCTTTCCTTTCCTCTGTCCTACTAACTAACTCATACTAACTGTAATCCAGGATAGTTTCAGTGCCCACACCTCTAAAGTAAGTCTGTTTCTGTCTCTGCTTTCCTTTCCTCTGTCCTACTAACTAACTCATACTAACTGTAATCCAGGATAGTTTCAGTGCCCACACCTCTAAAGTAAGTCTGTTTCTGTCTCTGCTTTCCTTTCCTCTGTCCTACTAACTAACTCATACTAACTGTAATCCAGGATAGTTTCAGTGCCCACACCTCTAAAGTAAGTCTGTTTCTGTCTCTGCTTTCCTTTCCTCTGTCCTACTAACTAACTCATACTAACTGTAATCCAGGATAGTTTCAGTGCCCACACCTCTAAAGTAAGTCTGTTTCTGTCTCTGCTTTCCTTTCCTCTGTCCTACTAACTAACTCATACTAACTGTAATCCAGGATAGTTTCAGTGCCCACACCTCTAAAGTAAGTCTGTTTCTGTCTCTGCTTTCCTTTCCTCTGTCCTACTAACTAACTCATACTAACTGTAATCCAGGATAGTTTCAGTGCCCACACCTCTAAAGTAAATCTGTTTCTGTCTCTGCTTTCCTTTCCTCTGTCCTACTAACTAACTCATACTAACTGTAATCCAGGATAGTTTCAGTGCCCACACCTCTAAAGTAAGTCTGTTTCTGTCTCTGCTTTCCTTTCCTCTGTCCTACTAACTAACTCATACTAACTGTAATCCAGGATAGTTTCAGTGCCCACACCTCTAAAGTAAGTCTGTTTCTGTCTCTGCTTTCCTTTCCTCTGTCCTACTAACTAACTCATACTAACTGTAATCCAGGATAGTTTCAGTGCCCACACCTCTAAAGTAAGTCTGTTTCTGTCTCTGCTTTCCTTTCCTCTGTCCTACTAACTAACTCATACTAACTGTAATCCAGGATAGTTTCAGTGCCCACACCTCTAAAGTAAGTCTGTTTCTGTCTCTGCTTTCCTTTCCTCTGTCCTACTAACTAACTCATACTAACTGTAATCCAGGATAGTTTCAGTGCCCACACCTCTAAAGTAAGTCTGTTTCTGTCTCTGCTTTCCTTTCCTCTGTCCTACTAACTAACTCATACTAACTGTAATCCAGGATAGTTTCAGTGCCCACACCTCTAAAGTAAGTCTGTTTCTGTCTCTGCTTTCCTTTCCTCTGTCCTACTAACTAACTCATACTAACTGTAATCCAGGATAGTTTCAGTGCCCACACCTCTAAAGTAAGTCTGTTTCTGTCTCTGCTTTCCTTTCCTCTGTCCTACTAACTAACTCATACTAACTGTAATCCAGGATAGTTTCAGTGCCCACACCTCTAAAGTAAGTCTGTTTCTGTCTCTGCTTTCCTTTCCTCTGTCCTACTAACTAACTCATACTAACTGTAATCCAGGATAGTTTCAGTGCCCACACCTCTAAAGTAAGTCTGTTTCTGTCTCTGCTTTCCTTTCCTCTGTCCTACTAACTAACTCATACTAACTGTAATCCAGGATAGTTTCAGTGCCCACACCTCTAAAGTAAGTCTGTTTCTGTCTCTGCTTTCCTTTCCTCTGTCCTACTAACTAACTCATACTAACTGTAATCCAGGATAGTTTCAGTGCCCACACCTCTAAAGTAAGTCTGTTTCTATCTCTGCTTTCCTTTCCTCTGTCCTACTAACTAACTCATACTAACTGTAATCCAGGATAGTTTCAGTGCCCACACCTCTAAAGTAAGTCTGTTTCTATCTCTGCTTTCCTTTCCTCTGTCCTACTAACTAACTCATACTAACTGTAATCCAGGATAGTTTCAGTGCCCACACCTCTAAAGTAAGTCTGTTTCTATCTCTGCTTTCCTTTCCTCTGTCCTACTAACTAACTCATACTAACTGTAATCCAGGATAGTTTCAGTGCCCACACCTCTAAAGTAAGTCTGTTTCTGTCTCTGCTTTCCTTTCCTCTGTCCTACTAACTAACTCATACTAACTGTAATCCAGGATAGTTTCAGTGCCCACACCTCTAAAGTAAGTCTGTTTCTATCTCTGCTTTCCTTTCCTCTGTCCTACTAACTAACTCATACTAACTGTAATCCAGGATAGTTTCAGTGCCCACACCTCTAAAGTAAGTCTGTTTCTGTCTCTGTTTTCCTTTCCGCTGTCCTACTAACTAACTCATACTAACTGTAATCCAGGATAGTTTCAGTGCCCACACCTCTAAAGTAAGTCTGTTTCTGTCTCTGCTTTCCTTTCCTCTGTCCTACTAACTAACTCATACTAACTGTAACTGTAATCCAGGATAGTTTCAGTGCCCACACCTCTAAAGTAAGTCTGTTTCTATCTCTGCTTTCCTTTCCTCTGTCCTACTAACTAACTCATACTAACTGTAATCCAGGATAGTTTCAGTGCCCACACCTCTAAAGTAAGTCTGTTTCTATCTCTGCTTTCCTTTCCTCTGTCCTACTAACTAACTCATACTAACTGTAATCCAGGATAGTTTCAGTGCCCACACCTCTAAAGTAAGTCTGTTTCTATCTCTGCTTTCCTTTCCTCTGTCCTACTAACTAACTCATACTAACTGTAATCCAGGATAGTTTCAGTGCCCACACCTCTAAAGTAAGTCTGTTTCTATCTCTGCTTTCCTCTCCTCTTTCCTACTAACTAACTCATCCTAACTGTAATCCAGGACAGTTTCAGTGCCCACACCTCTAAAGTAAGTCTGTTTCTATCTCTGCTTTCCTTTCCTCTGTCCTACTAACTAACTCATACTAACTGTAATCCAGGATAGTTTCAGTGCCCACACCTCTAAAGTAAGTCTGTTTCTATCTCTGCTTTCCTTTCCTCTGTCCTACTAACTAACTCATACTAACTGTAATCCAGGATAGTTTCAGTGCCCACACCTCTAAAGTAAGTCTGTTTCTATCTCTGTTTTCCTTTCCTCTGTCCTACTAACTAACTCATACTAACTGTAATCCAGGATAGTTTCAGTGCCCACACCTCTAAAGTAAGTCTGTTTCTATCTCTGCTTTCCTTTCCTCTGTCCTACTAACTAACTCATACTAACTGTAATCCAGGATAGTTTCTGTGCCCACACCTCTAATGTAAGTCTGTTTCTATGTCTGTTTTCCTTTCCTCTGTCCTACTAACTAACTCATACTAACTGTAATCCAGGATAGTTTCAGTGCCCACACCTCTAAAGTAAGTCTGTTTCTATCTCTGTTTTCCTTTCCTCTGTCCTACTAACTAACTCATACTAACTGTAATCCAGGATAGTTTCAGTGCCCACACCTCTAAAGTAAGTCTGTTTCTATCTCTGTTATCCTTTCCTCTGTCCTACTAACTAACTCATACTAACTGTAATCCAGGATAGTTTCAGTGCCCACACCTCTAAAGTAAGTCTGTTTCTATCTCTGCTTTCCTTTCCTCTGTCCTACTAACTAACTCATACTAACTGTAACTGTAATCCAGGATAGTTTCAGTGCCCACACCTCTAAAGTAAGTCTGTTTCTGTCTCTGCTTTCCTTTCCTCTGTCCTACTAACTAACTCATACTAACTGTAATCCAGGATAGTTTCAGTGCCCACACCTCTAAAGTAAGTCTGTTTCTGTCTCTGCTTTCCTTTCCTCTGTCCTACTAACTAACTCATACTAACTGTAATCCAGGATAGTTTCAGTGCCCACACCTCTAAAGTAAGTCTGTTTCTATCTCTGCTTTCCTTTCCTCTGTCCTACTAACTAACTCATACTAACTGTAATCCAGGATAGTTTCAGTGCCCACACCTCTAAAGTAAGTCTGTTTCTGTCTCTGCTTTCCTTTCCTCTGTCCTACTAACTAACTCATACTAACTGTAACTGTAATCCAGGATAGTTTCAGTGCCCACACCTCTAAAGTAAGTCTGTTTCTATCTCTGCTTTCCTTTCCTCTGTCCTACTAACTAACTCATACTAACTGTAACTGTAATCCAGGATAGTTTCAGTGCCCACACCTCTAAAGTAAATCTGTTTCTATCTCTGCTTTCCTTTCCTCTGTCCTACTAACTAACTCATACTAACTGTAATCCAGGATAGTTTCAGTGCCCACACCTCTAAAGTAAGTCTGTTTCTGTCTCTGCTTTCCTTTCCTCTGTCCTACTAACTAACTCATACTAACTGTAATCCAGGATAGTTTCAGTGCCCACACCTCTAAAGTAAGTCTGTTTCTATCTCTGTTTTCCTTTCCTCTGTCCTACTAACTAACTCATACTAACTGTAACTGTAATCCAGGATAGTTTCAGTGCCCACACCTCTAAAGTAAGTCTTTTTCTATCTCTGCTTTCCTTTCCTCTGTCCTACTAACTAACTCATACTAACTGTAATCCAGGATAGTTTCAGTGCCCACACCTCTAAAGTAAGTCTGTTTCTGTCTCTGTTTTCCTTTCCTCTGTCCTACTAACTAACTCATACTAACTGTAATCCAGGATAGTTTCAGTGCCCACACCTCTAAAGTAAGTCTGTTTCTGTCTCTGCTTTCCTTTCCTCTGTCCTACTAACTAACTCATACTAACTGTAACTGTAATCCAGGATAGTTTCAGTGCCCACACCTCTAAAGTAAGTCTGTTTCTATCTCTGCTTTCCTTTCCTCTGTCCTACTAACTAACTCATACTAACTGTAATCCAGGATAGTTTCAGTGCCCACACCTCTAAAGTAAGTCTGTTTCTATCTCTGCTTTCCTTTCCTCTGTCCTACTAACTAACTCATACTAACTGTAATCCAGGATAGTTTCAGTGCCCACACCTCTAAAGTAAGTCTGTTTCTATCTCTGCTTTCCTTTCCTCTGTCCTACTAACTAACTCATACTAACTGTAATCCAGGATAGTTTCAGTGCCCACACCTCTAAAGTAAGTCTGTTTCTATCTCTGCTTTCCTTTCCTCTGTCCTACTAACTAACTCATACTAACTGTAATCCAGGATAGTTTCAGTGCCCACACCTCTAAAGTAAGTCTGTTTCTGTCTCTGCTTTCCTTTCCTCTGTCCTACTAACTAACTCATACTAACTGTAACTGTAATCCAGGATAGTTTCAGTGCCCACACCTCTAAAGTAAATCTGTTTCTATCTCTGCTTTCCTTTCCTCTGTCCTACTAACTAACTCATACTAACTGTAATCCAGGATAGTTTCAGTGCCCACACCTCTAAAGTAAGTCTGTTTCTGTCTCTGCTTTCCTTTCCTCTGTCCTACTAACTAACTCATACTAACTGTAATCCAGGATAGTTTCAGTGCCCACACCTCTAAAGTAAGTCTGTTTCTATCTCTGTTTTCCTTTCCTCTGTCCTACTAACTAACTCATACTAACTGTAACTGTAATCCAGGATAGTTTCAGTGCCCACACCTCTAAAGTAAGTCTTTTTCTATCTCTGCTTTCCTTTCCTCTGTCCTACTAACTAACTCATACTAACTGTAATCCAGGATAGTTTCAGTGCCCACACCTCTAAAGTAAGTCTGTTTCTGTCTCTGTTTTCCTTTCCTCTGTCCTACTAACTAACTCATACTAACTGTAATCCAGGATAGTTTCAGTGCCCACACCTCTAAAGTAAGTCTGTTTCTGTCTCTGCTTTCCTTTCCTCTGTCCTACTAACTAACTCATACTAACTGTAACTGTAATCCAGGATAGTTTCAGTGCCCACACCTCTAAAGTAAGTCTGTTTCTATCTCTGCTTTCCTTTCCTCTGTCCTACTAACTAACTCATACTAACTGTAATCCAGGATAGTTTCAGTGCCCACACCTCTAAAGTAAGTCTGTTTCTATCTCTGCTTTCCTTTCCTCTGTCCTACTAACTAACTCATACTAACTGTAATCCAGGATAGTTTCAGTGCCCACACCTCTAAAGTAAGTCTGTTTCTATCTCTGCTTTCCTTTCCTCTGTCCTACTAACTAACTCATACTAACTGTAATCCAGGATAGTTTCAGTGCCCACACCTCTAAAGTAAGTCTGTTTCTATCTCTGCTTTCCTTTCCTCTGTCCTACTAACTAACTCATACTAACTGTAATCCAGGATAGTTTCAGTGCCCACACCTCTAAAGTAAGTCTGTTTCTATCTCTGCTTTCCTTTCCTCTGTCCTACTAACTAACTCATACTAACTGTAACTGTAATCCAGGATAGTTTCAGTGCCCACACCTCTAAAGTAAATCTGTTTCTGTCTCTGCTTTCCTTTCCTCTGTCCTACTAACTAACTCATACTAACTGTAATCCAGGATAGTTTCAGTGCCCACACCTCTAAAGTAAGTCTGTTTCTATCTCTGTTTTCCTTTCCTCTGTCCTACTAACTAACTCATACTAACTGTAATCCAGGATAGTTTCAGTGCCCACACCTCTAAAGTAAGTCTGTTTCTATCTCTGCTTTCCTTTCCTCTGTCCTACTAACTAACTCATACTAACTGTAATCCAGGATAGTTTCAGTGCCCACACCTCTAAAGTAAGTCTGTTTCTATCTCTGTTTTCCTTTCCTCTGTCCTACTAACTAACTCATACTAACTGTAACTGTAATCCAGGATAGTTTCAGTGCCCACACCTCTAAAGTAAGTCTGTTTCTGTCTCTGCTTTCCTTTCCTCTGTCCTACTAACTAACTCATACTAACTGTAACTGTAATCCAGGATAGTTTCAGTGCCCACACCTCTAAAGTAAGTCTGTTTCTATCTCTGCTTTCCTTTCCTCTGTCCTACTAACTAACTCATACTAACTGTAATCCAGGATAGTTTCAGTGCCCACACCTCTAAAGTAAGTCTGTTTCTATCTCTGCTTTCCTTTCCTCTGTCCTACTAACTAACTCATACTAACTGTAATCCAGGATAGTTTCAGTGCCCACACCTCTAAAGTAAGTCTGTTTCTATCTCTGCTTTCCTTTCCTCTGTCCTACTAACTAACTCATACTAACTGTAATCCAGGATAGTTTCAGTGCCCACACCTCTAAAGTAAGTCTGTTTCTATCTCTGCTTTCCTCTCCTCTTTCCTACTAACTAACTCATACTAACTGTAATCCAGGACAGTTTCAGTGCCCACACCTCTAAAGTAAGTCTGTTTCTATCTCTGCTTTCCTTTCCTCTGTCCTACTAACTAACTCATACTAACTGTAATCCAGGATAGTTTCAGTGCCCACACCTCTAAAGTAAGTCTGTTTCTATCTCTGCTTTCCTTTCCTCTGTCCTACTAACTAACTCATACTAACTGTAATCCAGGATAGTTTCAGTGCCCACACCTCTAAAGTAAGTCTGTTTCTATCTCTGCTTTCCTTTCCTCTGTCCTACTAACTAACTCATACTAACTGTAACTGTAATCCAGGATAGTTTCAGTGCCCACACCTCTAAAGTAAATCTGTTTCTGTCTCTGCTTTCCTTTCCTCTGTCCTACTAACTAACTCATACTAACTGTAATCCAGGATAGTTTCAGTGCCCACACCTCTAAAGTAAGTCTGTTTCTATCTCTGTTTTCCTTTCCTCTGTCCTACTAACTAACTCATACTAACTGTAATCCAGGATAGTTTCAGTGCCCACACCTCTAAAGTAAGTCTGTTTCTATCTCTGCTTTCCTTTCCTCTGTCCTACTAACTAACTCATACTAACTGTAATCCAGGATAGTTTCAGTGCCCACACCTCTAAAGTAAGTCTGTTTCTATCTCTGTTTTCCTTTCCTCTGTCCTACTAACTAACTCATACTAACTGTAATCCAGGATAGTTTCAGTGCCCACACCTCTAAAGTAAGTCTGTTTCTATCTCTGCTTTCCTGTCCTCTGTCCTACTAACTAACTCATACTAACTGTAATCCAGGATAGTTTCAGTGCCCACACCTCTAAAGTAAGTCTGTTTCTATCTCTGCTTTCCTTTCCTCTGTCCTACTAACTAACTCATACTAACTGTAATCCAGGATAGTTTCAGTGCCCACACCTCTAAAGTAAGTCTGTTTCTATCTCTGCTTTCCTTTCCTCTTTCCTACTAACTAACTCATACTAACTGTAATCCAGGATAGTTTCAGTGCCCACACCTCTAAAGTAAGTCTGTTTCTATCTCTGCTTTCCTTTCCTCTGTCCTACTAACTAACTCATACTAACTGTAATCCAGGATAGTTTCAGTGCCCACACCTCTAAAGTAAGTCTGTTTCTATCTCTGCTTTCCTTTCCTCTGTCCTACTAACTAACTCATACTAACTGCAATCCAGGATAGTTTCAGTGCCCACACCTCTAAAGTAAGTCTGTTTCTATCTCTGCTTTCCTTTCCTCTGTCCTACTAACTAACTCATACTAACTGTAATCCAGGATAGTTTCAGTGCCCACACCTCTAAAGTAAGTCTGTTTCTATCTCTGCTTTCCTTTCCTCTGTCCTACTAACTAACTCATACTAACTGTAATCCAGGATAGTTTCAGTGCCCACACCTCTAAAGTAAGTCTGTTTCTATCTCTGCTTTCCTTTCCTCTGTCCTACTAACTAACTCATACTAACTGTAATCCAGGATAGTTTCAGTGCCCACACCTCTAAAGTAAGTCTGTTTCTATCTCTGCTTTCCTTTCCTCTGTCCTACTAACTAACTCATACTAACTGTAATCCAGGATAGTTTCAGTGCCCACACCTCTAAAGTAAGTCTGTTTCTATCTCTGCTTTCCTTTCCTCTGTCCTACTAACTAACTCATACTAACTGTAATCCAGGATAGTTTCAGTGCCCACACCTCTAAAGTAAGTCTGTTTCTATCTCTGCTTTCCTTTCCTCTTTCCTACTAACTAACTCATACTAACTGTAATCCAGGATAGTTTCAGTGCCCACACCTCTAAAGTAAGTCTGTTTCTATCTCTGCTTTCCTTTCCTCTGTCCTACTAACTAACTCATACTAACTGTAATCCAGGATAGTTTCAGTGCCCACACCTCTAAAGTAAGTCTGTTTCTATCTCTGTTTTCCTTTCCTCTGTCCTACTAACTAACTCATACTAACTGTAATCCAGGATAGTTTCAGTGCCCACACCTCTAAAGTAAGTCTGTTTCTATCTCTGCTTTCCTTTCCTCTGTCCTACTAACTAACTCATACTAACTGTAATCCAGGATAGTTTCAGTGCCCACACCTCTAAAGTAAGTCTGTTTCTATCTCTGCTTTCCTTTCCTCTGTCCTACTAACTAACTCATACTAACTGTAATCCAGGATAGTTTCAGTGCCCACACCTCTAAAGTAAGTCTGTTTCTATCTCTGCTTTCCTTTCCTCTTTCCTACTAACTAACTCATACTAACTGTAATCCAGGATAGTTTCAGTGCCCACACCTCTAAAGTAAGTCTGTTTCTATCTCTGCTTTCCTTTCCTCTGTCCTACTAACTAACTCATACTAACTGTAATCCAGGATAGTTTCAGTGCCCACACCTCTAAAGTAAGTCTGTTTCTATCTCTGTTTTCCTTTCCTCTGTCCTACTAACTAACTCATACTAACTGTAATCCAGGATAGTTTCAGTGCCCACACCTCTAAAGTAAGTCTGTTTCTATCTCTGCTTTCCTTTCCTCTGTCCTACTAACTAACTCATACTAACTGTAATCCAGGATAGTTTCAGTGCCCACACCTCTAAAGTAAGTCTGTTTCTATCTCTGTTTTCCTTTCCTCTGTCCTACTAACTAACTCATACTAACTGTAATCCAGGATAGTTTCAGTGCCCACACCTCTAAAGTAAGTCTGTTTCTATCTCTGATTTCCTTTCCTCTGTCCTACTAACTAACTCATACTAACTGTAATCCAGGATAGTTTCAGTGCCCACACCTCTAAAGTAAGTCTGTTTCTGTCTCTGCATTCCTTTCCTCTGTCCTACTAACTAACTCATACTAACTGTAACTGTAATCCAGGATAGTTTCAGTGCCCACACCTCTAAAGAAAGTCTGTTTCTATCTCTGCTTTCCTTTCCTCTGTCCTAATAACTAACTCATACTAACTGTAACTGTAATCCAGGATAGTTTCAGTGCCCACACCTCTAAAGTAAGTCTGTTTCTATCTCTGCTCTCCTTCCCTCTGTCCTACTAACTAACTCATACTAACTGTAATCCAGGATAGTTTCAGTGCCCACACCTCTAAAGTAAGTCTGTTTCTGTCTCTGCTTTCCTTTCCTCTGTCCTACTAACTAACTCATACTAACTGTAATCCAGGATAGTTTCAGTGCCCACACCTCTAAAGTAAGTCTGTTTCTATCTCTGCTTTCCTTTCCTCTGTCCTACTAACTAACTCATACTAACTGTAATCCAGGATAGTTTCAGTGCCCACACCTCTAAAGTAAGTCTGTTTCTATCTCTGCTTTCCTTTCCTCTTTCCTACTAACTAACTCATACTAACTGTAATCCAGGATAGTTTCAGTGCCCACACCTCTAAAGTAAGTCTGTTTCTATCTCTGCTTTCCTTTCCTCTGTCCTACTAACTAACTCATACTAACTGTAATCCAGGATAGTTTCAGTGCCCACACCTCTAAAGTAAGTCTGTTTCTGTCTCTGCTTTCCTTTCCTCTGTCCTACTAACTAACTCATACTAACTGTAACTGTAATCCAGGATAGTTTCAGTGCCCACACCTCTAAAGAAAGTCTGTTTCTATCTCTGCTTTCCTTTCCTCTGTCCTACTAACTAACTCATACTAACTGTAACTGTAATCCAGGATAGTTTCAGTGCCCACACCTCTAAAGTAAGTCTGTTTCTGTCTCTGCTTTCCTTTCCTCTGTCCTACTAACTAACTCATACTAACTGTAATCCAGGATAGTTTCAGTGCCCACACCTCTAAAGTAAGTCTGTTTCTATCTCTGCTTTCCTTTCCTCTGTCCTACTAACTAACTCATACTAACTGTAACTGTAATCCAGGATAGTTTCAGTGCCCACACCTCTAAAGTAAGTCTGTTTCTATCTCTGCTTTCCTTCCCTCTGTCCTACTAACTAACTCATACTAACTGTAATCCAGGATAGTTTCAGTGCCCACACCTCTAAAGTAAGTCTGTTTCTATCTCTGCTTTCCTTTCCTCTGTCCTACTAACTAACTCATACTAACTGTAATCCAGGATAGTTTCAGTGCCCACACCTCTAAAGTAAGTCTGTTTCTATCTCTGCTTTCCTTTCCTCTGTCCTACTAACTAACTCATACTACCTGTAACTGTAATCCAGGATATCCAGTGCCCACACCTCTTCTCCTGTTTCCACCCCTGCACTCCCACTGCCCTACACTGTTAAAAGAAAAAGGGGTTTAAAATATGCAACTCTTCTTTCCCAAAAACCAAAACACCCGGAGGCAATAGTTGCAAGAATTAAAAAATATATATATTTCAAAATACTTTCTTTTAATAGTGTATTAACTCCTATTTGTCAACTGGGCTAAAGGGTGCAGCATATTACCATGGGGATCAGTTTATAGGAGATCACATGTTTGTGAATGTGTGACTGCCCACTGATCGCCCCCAGTCAGATACAGTACAGAATGATGGTGTGTGTTGTGTTATCTGTCATTCATCATCTCATCTATCCCTGTTTCACTGGGATCCAACAAATGTTCTGGAGACGTAAGGACCCTCTTTTCTCTCTCAGCCCAGAGAGACCTGTGCTGTGCTCTGGGGGAAGAGAGGGAAGAACTAAAAAATATATGTATTTTCTGTGAGAGGATGTCCAAACATCAGAGTGTGAGCAAACATGCTCTCCTCCAGTCCTCCTGAGTCAGCGTCGCTCTCTCTCTCTCTTTTTCTCCCTCTGGCTCTATCTATCTCCCTCTGTCTCCCCTGTCTCTCTCCCTCTCTCTCCTCCCCTCTCTTTCTCTCTGTTTCTGTCTCTCTCACTCCCCCTCCTCCTACGTCACCTAGTATAAACACTGTCACTCCCAGCTGAAGCTGTATCAGGGCTCCTGACCTTTCCTCCCCTGCATTCTCCTCCCCTGCCCATGCCTCATATCACTTACGCAATGTTTATAGACCCAGACATACAGGGCCAGCAGTATACCACCCTGCATCCCACTTCTGGCTTGCCTCTGAAGTTAAGCAAGGTTGGTCCCTGGATGGGAGACCAGATGGTGCTGGAAGTGGTGTTGGAGGGCCGGTAGGAGGCACTCTTTCATCTGGTCTAGAAAAAAATCCCAATGCCCCAGGCCAGTGATTGGGGACGGTGCCCTGGGTAGGGTGCTGTCTTTCAGATGGGATGTTAAATGGGTGTCCTGAATCTCTGTGGTCACTAAAGATCCCATTGCACTTATCGTAAGCCCTGTGTCCAACCCCAGTCTCACTCATACTTGAAGAAAATCTCCCTCTTGTGAAATACTTTACCCTGTATCTACTGCAACAGAGTCTTCTTGACACGACGTATTGTGACTCTGGACCCATTTAGCTCTACTCCACTAAGACTTTTCCACTTCCTGTGGGATCTCTTCATGTTTCCTGTGCTGTAGCATAGCTGTCCCATAGAGTTGGATAGAGGCCCTCAATGGCGTTGCCAATGCTGTCACAGAAGACGCCATTACAAAGACAGGAGATGAGCTGCCTAGTATCTCTATGCACTTGTCATTCTGTTGCCTGTCTAATAACGAGGACCACAATGGAAATAAGTTGTATTATCTGACTTTATTATTGTACTCACATGTGTGGCTACTCAGTATGTATTTTACATTTGTTAAATAAAAAGGCATTCATTGATTAATTCACAAATTCTCTCTTTCGTAGGAGGGTGTGATGCTGGGTGCTGTGGGGGCGTATGAGTGGAACGGGACAGTAGTGATGCATACAAACCGGGGTACCGTGGTTCCTCTAAACGCAGACTTCCAAGACCCCCTGGATGAAAGGAAGGAGAGCCTGGCGGAGTACGTGGGTAAGTACATATCAGTCCAGACCAGACATGCACACACACACACACACAGCCTGGCAGGGTACGTGGGTAAGTACATATCAGTCCAGACCAGACATGCGCACACACACACACACACAGCCTGGCAGGGTACGTGGGTAAGTACATATCAGTCCAGACCAGACATGCGCACACACACACACACAGCCTGGCAGGGTACGTGGGTAAGTACATATCAGTCCAGACCAGACATGCGCACACACACACACACACACACACAGCCTGGCAGGGTACGTGGGTGGGTCCAGACCAGACAAACCACCCAGATGGATTACATTGTATTTATTTACCTTTTTATTTTTTGCACCATACATGTCTGTTTTTATGGTTTGATTCTTGCCTTGTCCTCTGTTACTTTAGTACTTTCTGTGTAGGTTAAGAGTATAGACCTACTGTGTTTTATTTATTTATATTTATAAGACAACCTGTACTGGCACTGGAAACTGGACAGTGGTCCAATGACAACCTGTACTGGCACTGGAAACTGGACAGTGGTCAAATGACAACCTGTACTGGCACTGGGAACTGGACAGTGGTCCAATGACAACCTGTACTGGCACAGGGAACTGGACAGTGGTCAAATTACAACCTGTACTGGCACTGGGAACTGGACAGTGGTCCAATGACAAGCTGTACTGGCACTGGAAACTGGACAGTGGTCCAATGACAACCTGTACTGGCACTGGAAACTGGACAGTGGTCCAATGACAACCTGTACTGGCACTGGAAACTGGACAGTGGTCCAATGACAACATGTACTGGCACTGGAAACTGGACAGTGATCCAATGACAACCTGTACTGGCACTGGAAACTGAACAGTGATCCAATGACAACCTGTACTGGCACTGGAAACTGGACAGTGGTCCAATGACAACCTGTACTGGCACTGGGAACTGGACAGTGGTCCAATGACAACCTGTACTGGCGCTGGAAACTGGACAGTGGTCCAATGACAACCTGTACTGGCACTGGGAACTGGACAGTGGTCCAATGACAACCTGTACTGGCACTGGAAACTGGACAGTGGTCCAACGACAATGTGTACTGGCACTGGGAACTGGACAGTGGTCCAATGACAACCTGTACTGGCACTGGAAACTGGACAGTGGTCCAATGACAACCTGTACTGGCACTGGAAACTGGACAGTGGTGCAATGAACCTGTACTGGCACTGGAAACTGGAAAGTGGTGCAATAACAACCTGTACTGGCACTGGGAACTGGACAGTGGTCCAATGACAACCTGTACTGGCACTGGAAACTGGACAGTGGTCCAACGACAACGTGTACTGGCACTGGGAACTGGACAGTGGTCTAATGACAACCTGTACTGGCACTGGAAACTGGACAGTGGTCCAATGACAACCTGTACTGGCACTGGAAACTGGACAGTGGTGCAATGAACCTGTACTGGCACTGGAAACTGGACAGTGGTGCAATAACAACCTGTACTGGCACTGGAAACTGGGCAGTGGTCCAATGACAACCTGTACTGGCACTGGAAACTGGACAGTAGTCCAATGACAACCTGTACTGGCACTGGAAACTGGACAGTGGTCCAATGACAACCTGTACTGGCACTGGAAACTGGACAGTGGTCCAATGACAACCTGTACTGGCACTGGGAACTGGACAGTGGTCCAATGACAACCTGTGCTGGCACTGGAAACTGGACAGTGGTCCAATGACAAGCTGTACTGGCACTGGGAACTGGACAGTGGTCCAATGACAACCTGTACTGGCACTGGAAACTGGACAGTGGTCCAATGACAACCTGTACTGGCACTGGAAACTGGACAGTGGTGCAATGAACCTGTACTGGCACTGGAAACTGGACAGTGGTGCAATGAACCTGTACTGGCACTGGAAACTGGACAGTGGTGCAATGACAACCTGTACTGGCACTGGAAACTGGACAGTGGTCCAATGACAACCTGTACTGGCACTGAAAACTGGACAGTGGTCCAATGACAACCTGTACTGGCACTGGGAACTGGACAGTGGTCCAATGACAACCTGTACTGGCACTGGAAACTGGACAGTGGTCCAATGACAACCTGTACTGGCACTGGAAACTGGACAGCGGTCCAATGACAACCCGTACTGGCACTGAAAACTGGACAGTGGTCCAATGACAACCTGTACTGGCACTGGGAACTGGACAGTGGTCCAATGACAACCTGTACTGGCACTGGAAACTGGACAGTGGTCCAATGACAACCTGTACTGGCACTGGAAACTGGACAGCAGTCCAATGACAACCTGTACTGGCACTGGGAACTGGACAGTGGTCCAATGACAACCTGTACTGGCACTGAAAACTGGACAGTGGTCCAAGTCCTTAGTGCCTCCCAGCTCCTGTATAAACAGCACAGGTCCAGCACCATTACTCTGAAATAGACAGAAACATGGACTGCATCCCAAATGGCATCCTGTTCCATTTATATTGCTCTACTTTTGACCAGAGCGCTATGGGCCCTAGTCAAGTGTAGTGCACTATATAGGGAAAAGGGTGGCTTTTGGGATGCTGACATGTTTATACTCTAACTGAAATAACAGACACACAGGGTTAACAGTAGCAGACCTCAGCCACTCGTTCTTTCTGAATTGAATTGAATTTACTTTGGGTAACAAACCGATACAACAAACTGTACAATGTGGACCCAGAGAACATCAATTAAAAGTATTCATTAAAATGCTTGTTTCCAAACTGGTCCTCGATGGTTAAAACAATAACACGTATAATGATTAAAAGGCAAGACAAAATTAAAATAAATACATTCATTTATATTGCCGTCCTAAAAAGTGGCACTATTCACTGCACTTCTCCCTAACCTTAAAAAACAACCATATTAATTTCACATTTCGACCTTATTATGCAATCTATTCATTTCACATCATACCTATCATTCAAATAAATACACCCGACCAGCAGTAGGGGGCACAAGGGGCATTGTACCACAATGAAGACGCTGTGAGGGATTCAAGAATAATATGATTTAATAAAAGATTGATTGTTCGTTTCAGACAAACTCAAACACTGGCAGAGTTACAGCAGATCATTAAAAACTCTTCGGTACAGTGCTCAGAGAATGAACCACACACACACTGTGACACACAGACACTGTGACACACACACACACACACACACACACACACACACACACACACACACACACACACACACACACACACACACACACACACACACACAGACACACACACACACACACACACACACACACACACACACACACACACAGACACACGCACACACACACGCACACACACACACACACACACACACACACACACACACACACACACACACACACACACACACACACACACACACACACACACTCCTCTCTGTTCTTCAATGTTTTACTGCTTCCTCAAGACCTTGGGATTATAAGATTCTAGCTGACATTATTGGCAAAAAATGTGTTAGTCTTCTATAATTGATCTTGAGATGCTTCTTCATATCCGTGGAGCTAGATTTTTTTAAGTACATTTTAAGATAAAATATTTTTTTACTAGAAAGTTCTGTCTGCATAAACCCATTTGAACTTGGCGCTATACGTTTTTATCTGCAATCCAATCACAAGCCTGAACAAATACAGACGGACCAATCAGAACACGTCTTTGCCATCTCCCTGTTGTCACATCGTTGTTCAGTGATAACAGTAATTTGTCTGATGATCATAATGCATTTATTTATGTATTCGATGATGTGTTCTGACTCTATCGTGGTAAAATAGTGTTATTCTATAATTTCTTTATTCAAATAGCTACAGTTTTCTTGAAAACAGACATGTCTAATTCAGAAGTGTCAAATAGAACCATATGGCTCAACCCAGATTGACATTTCAGAGCCATAAGGATCTATCTGCGATTACACCCCCCGAAAAAAAAACGGATTTACAAATGTCTCAGGATTTTGATACTCTAGGTGAGGACACA
Source organism: Oncorhynchus nerka (assembly GCF_034236695.1). Taxonomy (NCBI): domain Eukaryota; kingdom Metazoa; phylum Chordata; class Actinopteri; order Salmoniformes; family Salmonidae; genus Oncorhynchus; species Oncorhynchus nerka. The sequence continues at coordinate 89,724,772 of NC_088417.1, forward strand.
TTTACATTTAAGTCATTTAGCAGACGCTCTTATCCAGAGGACCTTAATGGTTTAATAAAAATGAATTCACAACAAAACACTTCTAAGATCTGGTATGTGAAAACATGTATGCTCAATATCTCTTTGCGCACATAGAACCTTATAGTCCCAAGGTCACATCCTCTTAACAATGAGACTAAAGTGAACTAATACCAGGAGGAAGACGTACTAAAATAACCCACTAACAGGGACACGCTCTGTCCTTAAGCTGCGATCATGAACTGCTCTAATATGTGTGTGTGTCTCTCCCTGCAGGTTATGCCGTACAGTCAGCATCAACCCCTAATGGTGAATTATACATCACCGGAGCACCGCGGTACAACCACACAGGCAGAGTCATCGTCTACAAACTGGATGGGGAAATCATCACAGTCACACAAGTACTGAAAGGAGAGCAGGTGTGTTCAGTTGTCATTCATCAATCTTCCACCATCATCATAATACACATCTTTACATTATGTAGGTTGCTTTGACAAACTCATGGGTTAAGGTTAGACACCGCAGTGTGGGAAGAGACTATACATTCTGTAACCAACGCGACACAAACTGGTTGAGGACATAATTCGTATACATTAGATAGAAATGCACTGAAATACTGCAATTAGGTCCCTAATTGTATTTGAAAGCATAAAATTCAGATTAGGTCCCTGATGTCAAGGCATGAGCTCATACCGTGTTTCTACTTTAGTTTGAGATTCAGTAGAGGTTAAGATTATAGTGGGCTCCTGAGTGGTGCAGTGGTCTAAGGCACTGTATCTCAGTGCAAGAGGTGTCACTATAGTCCCTGTTTCAAATCTAGGTTGTATCACATCTGGCTGTGATTTGGAGTCCCATAGAGCAGTGCACAATTGGTCCAGTGTTGTCCAGGTTTGGCTGGGGTCATTGTAAATAAGAATGAACTTAACTGACTTGCCTAGTTATATTAGAAACTGGGTTGTTCAAGCCCTGGATGCTGAGTGGCTTAAAGCTGTGGTATATGAGACAATATACCATGGCTAAGGGCTGTGTCCAGGCACTCCAGAAGAGGACTGGCCACCCCTCAGAGCCTGGTTTCCTCTTAGGTTCCGGCCTTTCTTGGGAGTTTTTCCAAGCCACCGTTCTTCTACATCTGCATTGCTTCCTGTTTGGGGTTTTAGGCTGGGTTTCTGTATAGCACTGTATAGACATTGGCTGATGTAAAAAGGGCTTTATAAATACATTTGATTGACTCCACGTTGCATCGTATACACACTGAGTATACCAAACATTAGGAACACCTTCCTAATATTGAGTTGCACCTGGTTTATGGAAAGAGCAGGTGTTCTTAATGTTTTGCACACTCAGTGTATATACCATATACCACATCCCCTGTGACATTATTGCTTCATTAAATTAAAGCATGAGCTCCTGCCGCGTTTCTATTTCAGGCTGAGTGATTATAACGTAGTGTGACCTCCGTCTGTCTCCTGTAGATTGTCTCCTACTTTGACCTCTGTTTATGTCCTGTAGATTGTCTCCTACTTTGACCTCTGTTTATCTCCTGTGGATTGTCTCCTACTTTGACCTCTGTTTATCTCCTGTAGATTGTCTCCTACATTGACCTTCGTCTGTCTCCTGTAGATTGTCTCCTACATTGACCTTGTTCTGTCTCCTGTAGATTGGCTCCTACTTTGACCTCTGTTTATGTCCTGTAGATTGTCTCCTACTTTGACCTTGTTCTGTCTCCTGTAGATTGGCTCCTACTTTGACCTCTGTTTATGTCCTGTAGATTGTCTCCTACTTTGACCTCGTTCTGTCTCCTGTAGATTGTCTTCTACTTTGACCTCTTGTTTATGTCCTGTAGATTGTCTCCTACTTTGACCTCATTCTGTCTCCTGTAGATTGGCTCCTACTTTGACCCCTGTCTGTCTCCTGTAGATTGTCTCCTACTTTGACCTCTGTTTACCTCCTGTAGATTGTCTCCTACTTTGACCTCTGTTTACCTCCTGTAGATTGTCTCCTACTTTGACCTCTGTTTACTTCCTGTAGGTTGTCTCCTACTTTGACCTCTTTTTTTACCTCCTGTAGATTGGCTCCTACTTTGATCTCTGTTTACCTCCTGTAGATTGTCTCCTACTTTGACCCCTGTCTGTCTCCTGTAGATTGTCTCCTACTTTGACCTCTGTTTACCTCCTGTAGATTGTCTCCTACTTTGACCTCTGTTTACCTCCTGTAGATTGTCTCCTACTTTGACCTCTGTTTACTTCCTGTAGGTTGTCTCCTACTTTGACCTCTTTTTTTACCTCCTGTAGATTGTCTCCTACTTTGATCTCTGTTTACCTCCTGTAGATTGTCTCCTACTTTGACCTCTGTTTATCTCCTGTAGATTGTCTCCTACTTTGACCTCTGTTTATCTCCTGTAGATTGGCTCCTACTTTGGCAGCGTGCTCCAGACGGTGGATGTTGACCAGGACTCCTACACAGACATCCTGCTGGTGGGAGCTCCTATGTTCATGGGCCCAGAGAGGGAGGAACAGGGACAGGTGTACGTCTACAAACTCAATGAGGTGTGTGGTGTACTGTGTGTATAGTTGACCTGATTCATCACTCAATCAATCAGTCAAATGTATTTATAAAGCCCTTCTTACATCAGCTGATAACTCAAAGTGTTGTACAGAAACCCAGCCTAAAACCCCAAACAGCAAGCAATGCAGGTGTAGAAGCACGGTGGCTAGGAAAAACTCCCTAAAAAGGCCAGAACCTAGGAAGAAACCTAGAGAGAAACCAGGCTATGAGGGGTGGCCAGTCCTCTTCTGGCTGTGCCGGGTGGAGATTATAACAGTACATGGCCAAGATGTTCAAATGTTCATAGATGACCAGCAGGGTCAAATAATAATAATCACAGTAGTTGTCGAGGGTGCAACAGGTCAGCACCTCAGGAGTAAATGTTAGTTGGCTTTTCATAGCTGATCATTGAGAGTATCTCTAATCTCCTGCCGTCTCTAGACAGTTGAAAACAGCAGGTCTGGGACAGGTAGTAAATAATGTTCAAACAGTCATATAATGAATGTAACTATCTATCTGTTACTCAACATCTCTCTATCCCCCCTCTCTGTCTCTCCATCTCCCTCCCTTCCTACCTAGAAGGGCCTGTTTGAGCACCAGACCACGCTGAAGCCAGACAACCAGACGTGTTGTACCTCGGCCCACTCCAACGGTTGCACCATCGTCAACACCAACGGCCCGTGTGGCGCCCGCTTCGGCACCGCCATCGCAGAGGTCAGTGACCTAGACCTGGACGGGAACCGGGACGTGGCCATCGGGGCGCCACTGGAGAACGACCACAAAGGGGCAGTCTACGTCTACCATGGAGCCAAGAAGACCATCAAGGAAAAATATGTGCAGGTAAAGAAAGACAAGACCATGTGTTCTCGGACTATTCTACAGTAAGATTACAGTAAGATTACAGTAAATTACAGTAAGATTACAATATTACAGTATTAAGAGTATACAGTAAAAGTGAGAGTCGTTAATGTTAGCCTTCTGAATGTGTGTGCTGGTGTGGTTTCAGCGTATCCCAGGCCCTGGAGACGGGGTGAAGACTAAGTTTTTTGGCCAGTCGATCCACGGAGTCATGGATCTGAACGGAGACGGAATTATAGACATTACCATCGGAGGGCTGGGAGGGGCTTCTCTGTTCTGGTGAGTGTTTAGTGCCTCGGCGTTCAGTATCAAACACACGCATGCACCCACACACACATTCACGCACACACACACACTCCACTTCAACTATTAGTAATAGCAGTAACCTCAAATATCATCTCACAAAACTGTATTATTATAACATTATCACATCTATCAAAGACTGTCACTTTGGTTTATACAGCTGTGTCCCTTTCAGGATTTGAACCAACAACACCTTCCTCTCCTTGTTCAAACCCCTGTTCCTCCTCTTCTCTCATGGAGCCTGTACTGTCCTGTCCTCTCTTTCTCTTCTCTTCTGGAGTTGAGCCAACATTTCATACCACAGGGACCCCAGCCAGGGATCCGCCCACTCAGTTTCAGCTGGAACAGGCCTAGCTGACCAAGGCCGAGCAGGGCTATGTGGAAAAACTCCAACTCCCAGGAGGCAAAGCTCTTAAAACATGATTTGGCAGCCCTTCCTCCTGGGCTCTTGATTTAATCCATTTTAGAATAAGGCTGTAATGTAACAAAATATGGATCAATTCAAGGGGTCTGAATACTTTCCGAATGCACTGTATAACTTGGCTATGGATCCTTTTGTAGAGCCGCCATGGCCGTCGACGTGGTTTATAGAGGGCTTGCACACATCTTTACATTATAAATGAATAAGGTGCTTTTAATTCGATTTTCAGGTTTACTGTATAAAGAACTATAGCTATATCATTTTGGCTTCTCCTCTTTATATTTTTGTAAAAAAAAAATGGTTTCATTCACAGTTCATTGATTATTGTAACAGTTTCATATGCCAGTTACAAGTTTATGAATTTCTGTTGTTTGTCATCCAGGTCCAAGGATGTTGCTGAGCTTTATGCCAACATGACCTTTGACCCAAACAAGATCAACCTACAGCAGCCCTCTGAAGACTGTGTGCTGGGTGAGAGAGCCACCGTGTGTGTGAAGACCAGGGTCTGCTTTAGCTACAGTGTCAAGTCTGAGAAGGACCACACTAACTTGGGAACAGGTGAGAGTCTGATAAACACACTTCCAGTATGTTTGAACGTTTACAGTGTAAACACTTCAATTAAATGCAATGATTGTAACTGACTCTGGATAAGAGCATCTACTAAAGGAGTAAAATATCAACTGTAAACCAGACAGTCTTTTCTCCAGGATTTCTGGAAAACCTGGGAATTATGGGAAACTTACCAGATTTGGTGTTTGTTGTGTTTCAGCCATTAAGTACAACCTGACTCTGGACTCTCTGAGGGCAAAGTCGAGGGCAGCGTTTGTCAACCCTGACGAGAAGAGTGAGAGGAAGGTCCAGGTCACCGCCAACATCATAGACGCTCTGTGTCTGGAACATTCCTTTGCCATGAAGGCAAGTAAATCATTCCTCAATCAGCCTGGTCAACATGGAAAGAGGAAGAGAGGAGGGTGAGATAGAGAGGGGGCGGAGAGAGAGAGGAAGAAAGAGAGCGAGAGACAAGACAGACAGAGAGAGAGAGACATGAGAAGCATAGAGAGGCAGAGAGAGGCAGAGAGAAAGAGAGAGAGAGCGAGCGAGAGAACGGCCCCATAGAAAAACTCTGTCTCTTACATACTAGTAGAACACAGTTGAATGTGTTACTGGCCCCAGAGTTTGAACCGGAGAGGGGATATGGGTTTCATTTTGATGATGATTGCATCAGAGAAAGCCTGGCCCCAGATTGGTTTGTGCTGTATAGCCAACTCTTATGTTTGGCATGACAATGACCATAGGAGTTGATAGGCAAAACAGCATAAAGCCTGGGACCAGGCTAAATAGCTATTAGTATCTCAGTAGACTGGCCAGTGAATGTATTGGATGGACGTACAGTAGGAGGCCAAGTTGCTCTGGTATTGATTCATGGTAGGAAAGCTCTAAACATGAAAGTGGAGACAGATCTCCTTCCCTTGATCTAAGGAAAAGCATCTCCAATAAAACAACCCCTTTCCCAAAAGGCCCATTACTGTAGATACAAGTATTCGGCTTAAAGGAGGCCTAGAAATCGATTCACATTACATTGATTGTTTTGTAGCAAATAGAAGTACAATATAAGGTTTTATTGAGGATGCAAATGGAAAGAACAGAGGTATAATAAAACAGAAGACTTTGACTGTAATGGGAACCAGAACCAGAGAGAATGCACGACAATGACTGGTTAACCACCCCCAGTACTTCTGAGAAAGGGAGGGAGAGAGAGAGAGAGGGGGGACTTGTTAACCACCCCCAGTACCTCTGAGATAGGGAGAGAGAGAGAGAGAGAGAGAGAGACAGAGAGAGAGAGACAGAGAGAGAGAGAGAGAGAGAGAGAGACAGAGAGAGAGAGAGAGAGAGAGAGAGAGAGAGAGAGAGACAGAGAGAGAGAGAGACAGAGAGAGGGAGACAGAGAGAGAGCGAGAGAGAGACAGAGAGAGAGAGACAGAGAGAGAGAGAGAGAGAGAGAGACAGAGAGAGAGAGAGAGAGAGACAGAGAGAGAGAGACACAGAGAGAGCGAGAGAGAGACAGAGAGAGAGAGAGAGAGAGAGAGAGAGAGAGAGAGAGAGAGACAGAGAGAGAGAGAGAGAGAGAGAGAGAGAGAGAAGAGAGACAGAGAGAGAGAGAGAGAGAGAGAGAGAGAGAGAGAGAGAGAGACAGAGAGAGAGAGACAGAGAGAGAGAGAGAGAGAGAGAGAGAGAGAGAGAGAGAGAGAGACAGAGAGAGAGAGAGAGACAGAGAGAGAGAGAGAGAGAGAGACAGAGAGAGAGAGAGAGACAGAGAGAGAGAGAGAGTGAGAGAGACAGAGAGAGAGAGAGAGAGAGAGAGAGACAGAGAGAGACAGAGAGAGAGAGAGACAGAGAGAGAGAGAGAGAGACAGAGAGAGAGAGAGACAGAGAGAGAGAGAGAGAGAGAGAGAGAGAGACAGAGAGAGAGAGAGAGAGAGAGAGAGAGAGAGAGAGAGAGAGAGACAGAGAGAGACAGAGAGAGAGAGACAGAGAGAGAGAGAGAGAGAGAGAGAGACAGAGAGAGACAGAGAGAGAGAGAGAGAGAGAGAGAGAGAGAGCTGGTGTACGGTTGGGGGCGATATCCCCTAGCGATCTGGTACACCATGTGGCCAGACAGATGCTGTCCATCCCAACTGGAACATAGATGCTTTCTGCTGTCTGATAGAGACACACATAACCCACATTGTCCTCCCGGGAGGAGAACTAACTGACATGCAGCCCTCATAATCCAGAGGGACTACTGATAACAGTACGGGTGTATATACAGTTGAAGTCGGAAGTTTACATACACTTAGGATGGAGTCATTAAAACTCGTTTTTCAACCACTCCACAAATTTCTTGTAACAAACTATAGTTTTTGGCAAGTTAGGACATCTACTTTGTGCATGACACAAGTCATTTTTACAACAATTGTTTACAGACAGATTATTTCACTTATAATTCACTGTATCGCAATTCCAGTGGGTCAGAAGTTTACATACACTAAGTTGACTGTCCCTTTAAACAGCTTGGAAAATTCCAGAAAATTATGTCATGGCTTTAGAAGCTTCTGATAGGCTAATTGACATAATTTGAGTCAATTGGAGGTGTACCTGTGGATGTATTTCAAGACCTTCAAACTCAGTGCCTCTTTGCTTGACATCATGGGAAATTCAAAACAATTCAGGCCCAAAAAATTGTAGACCTCCACAAGTCTGGCTCCTCCTTTATCCTGAAGGTACCATGTTCATCTGTACAAACAATAGTATGCATGTATAAACACCATGGGACCACGCAGCCGTCATACCGCTCAGGAAGAAGACGCGGTCTGTCTCCTAGAGATGAACGTACTTTGGTGCGAAAAGTGCAAATCAATCCCAGAACAACAGCAAAGTACCTTCTGAAGATGCTGGAGAAAACGGGTACAAAAGTATCAATATCCACAGTAAAATGAGTCCTACATCGACATAACCTGAAAGGCCGCTCAGCGAGGAAGAAGCTACTGCTCCAAAACCTTGATAAAAAAAGCAAGACTATGGTTTGCAGCTGCACATGTGGACAAATATAGTACTTTTTGGAGAAATGTCCTCTTGTCTGATGAAACAAAAATAGAACTGTTTGGCCATAATGACCATCGTTACGTTTGGAAGCTTGCAAGCCGAAGAACACCATCCCAACCGTGATGCACAGGGGTGGCAGCATCATTTTGTGGGGGGTGATTTGCTGCAGGAGGGACTGATGCACTTCACAAAATAAATGGCATCCTGAGGAAGGAAAATTATGTGAATATACTGAAGCAATATCTCAAGACATCATTAAAGCTTGGTCGCAAATGGGTCTTCCAAATGGACAATGACCCCAAGCATACTTCCAAAGTTGTGGCAAAATGGCTTAAGGACATTGGAGTGGCCATCACAAAGCACTGACCTCAATCCTTGTGGGCAGAACTGAAAAGGTGTGTGCGAGCAAGGAGGCCTACAAACCTGACTCAGTTACACCAGCTCTGTCAGATGGAATGGGCCAAAATTCACCCAACTTATTGTGGGAAGCTTGTGGAAGGCTACCCGAAACATTTGACGCAAGTTAAACAATTTAAAGGCAATGCTTCCAAATACTATTTGAGTGTATGTAAACTTCTGACCCACTGGGAATGTGATGAAAGAAATACAAGTTGAAATAAATAATTCTCTCTACTATTATTCTGACATTTCACATTCTTAAAATAAAGTGGTGATCCTAACTGACCTAAGACAGGGAATTTTTACTAGGATTAAATGTCAGGAATTGTGAAAAACTGAGTTTAAATGTATTTGTGTATGTAAACTTCCGACTTCAACTGTACATGTGTATCGTTGTGTATTGTCAAAAACTGCTGCACTGTTGGAGCTAGGAACACAAACATTTTGTGACACGGCATACAGAAGCCTACAGTACATAACAGTTGCGGTCAGTGCCGTTTAAGATGAGGGAGGACAGAACATTTTTCATGAGCATAGCCTTATTTCTATGACAACATATTGGATGACTGTCATTCATATTTCATTCCCCCAGTTCAATGTAACAGTGATACGTGTAGGCTGCTACATGATACTCAATTTTCCCTCTACCCATCATGAGGTTGCTACAACCTAGCCTATGAATGAAAGTTTACGACGTAGGTGCACACAGGTCAAGAGACAAATGAGGTGACAGACAGTGTCATTCAATAGCGCTTTGCACACTCTTGCCTGCATCTAGCTGATATAGGGTGTAAACATTAGTCCAACAGTTGCAAACAAGAGTTTCTATTGGACAAATTCACGTATGTTTATCCCCGTTTTGTTCCGTTTGCTTCAGTTCAAGAAACGTTTTTCATCAGAACTGGCGGAATGAATACACCCCTGATCAAGCTGAAGTAACGTCATAGACAGTATATCTAAAATAACTAACTTGTTAGTAAACTTGCTACAATCATGCAATAACTTTAGTGTACAGTCAGTAAGCAGTTACACTGGTGGGCCCTGGTGGCAATAAATTAGTAATACCAAAAGTTTACATTGACTTGGAAGACTTCCAGTGTTGTGTTGGAAAGTCATAGCCAGCTAGCTAACATAGCATCACCCTGTTTGAGCAGGGTGTTTCAGTAGGCTAAACTAATTGAATGTTAAATCTTTGACACGGGAGAAGGAAGTCATTTGGAATGGGAATAATATATATCAGATCACATCCTCCTTGCAGGATAAGCCTTTTCCAAACTTTTCAAGATGAACGTTACTCTTTTCTGTTGTAGTCTCGATCTACTTCATGCATAATTAATGAACTTACAAATCATTAATGAATTAGAAAGAGTGCGAATTTGGTTTAGGCTATAAAACATATAGGAATTTAAAATTCCTCCAACACTACCTTTCCACAAGAATTCTCTGAACATTTACACCATAAGAGCACAATATGTGAGAGGCGTAATAGGCAGTCCTATCCAGGCCTGTTTGATACAGCTAAGTACTGTAAATAAAACTGAAAGGGAAAAATAATGACAAACTCTCTATATTTCTCTCTTGCTTCGCCTTCATGTTGGAACAAATTAATTTGTTCAAAAGTGTTCAACTATTGTCTCTCTCTCTCTTTGAGCCATCTACTCATCACATTTTATACACTGCAGTGCCAGCTAGCTGTATCTTATGCTTTCAGTACTAGATTCATTCTCTAATCCTTTGATTGGGTGGACAACATTTCATGCTGCATCAGTTCATGCTGCAAGAGCTCTGATAGGCTGGAACACGTCCTCCGGAAGTTGTCGTAATTACTGTGTAAGTCTATGGAAGGGTGTGAGAACCATGAGCGTCCTAGGTTTTGTATTGAAGTCAATGTACCCAGAGGAGGATGGAAACTAGCTGTCATCCGGGTACACCATGGTGCTACCCTACAGAGTGCTGTTGAGGCAACGGCAGACCTTAAATGCGAAACAATGTGTTTTAATCAGTTATTTGGTGATATGATTATATTTTGGGTAGTTTAATCTAAAAGGATAACTTGTTTTACAATTGTTTTACAATTTTTATTTTTATTAAATTCACTGAGGAAGATGGTCCTCCCCTTCCTCCTCTGAGGAGCCTCCACTTGTACATAAGATTAGAAATACTAACGTTTGATAAAAATGCTTTTTTTTAAACGATACAGTACTCTGTCTGTTAGAAAAAGATGGTCCTCCCCTTCCTCCTCTGAGGAGCCTCCACTGGTACATAAGATGAGAAATACTAACGTTTGATAAAAATGTTTTTTTTTAAACGATACAGTACTCTGTCTGTTAGAAAAAGCTTGTTTGAGTACAGCTAAGAGTGTGCAGTAGATGTTCATATATACACTGTTCATATAATGATATGATCTCCTCAGGCTAATCTGGACTTCAGAGACCCCATCATGATCTCCCTCGAGTTTGGTCTGGCTGAGGACACAGGCCCCGTCCTGGATGGAGACTTACCAACGTCACTCAACAAAACGGTAAAATGATTTAACACACACACACACACACACACACACACACACACACACACACACACACACACACACACACACACACACACACACACACACACACACACACACACACACACACACACACCAGTAACTTTTGGCTTTCCATGAATTTTGTATACCTTGGCTTGCTTCCCTCTTTAGCCACTACAGGCCCTACTTGGCTAACAATACGTGTGTGCATATGCACACATCTGATTTTCTTACCTTACTTTAAACCTCAGCTATCATATATTGCAACAGTGAATAGGTGCTGTGTGAGCAGAGTCAGTAATCAGAACTTTGCACACTCATACAGTCTGGCTCCTTCCAGCGCTGTAGAGGGTGAATATTCTCTCCAACGGCTGTCCTCCATCCATCACTAGTTCCTATCAGAGGCTCTAAAACACTGACAGACTGTTATCCAGTTCCAATGGTGCAGCTCCCACACACATAGTTTTAATGAGTTCTTTGGCAGAGGGACAGAGGGAGACAAAACATGTGGCTGGATGTTAACACTGTGGTAGAACAGGATGTTAACACTGTGGTAGAACAGGATGTTAACACTGTGGTAGAACAGGATGTTAACACTGTGGTAGAACAGGATGTTAACACCGTGGTAGAACAGGATGTTAACACTGTGGTAGAACAGGATGTTAACACCGTGGTAGAACAGGATGTTAACACTGTGGTAGAACAGGATGTTAACACTGTGGTAGAACAGGATGTTAACACCGTGGTAGAACAGGATGTTAACACTGTGGTAGAACAGGATGTTAACACTGTGGTAGAACAGGATGTTAACACTGTGGTAGAACAGGATGTTAACACCGTGGTAGAACAGGATGTTAACACTGTGGTAGAACAGGATGTTAACACCGTGGTAGAACAGGATGTTAAAACCGTGGTAGAACAGGATGTTAACACTGTGGTAGAACCGGATGTTAACACCGTGGTAGAACAGGATGTTAACACCGTGGAAGAACAGGATGTTAACACTGTGGTAGAACAGGATGTTAACACCGTGGTAGAACAGGATGTTAACACTGTGGTAGAACAGGATGTTAACACTGTGGTAGAACAGGATGTTAACACCGTGGTAGAACAGGATGTTAACACTGTGGAAGAACAGGATGTTAACACTGTGGTAGAACAGGATCATAACACTGTGGTAGAACAGGATGTTAACACTGTGGTAGAACAGGATGTTAACACTGTGGTAGAACAGGATGTTAACACTGTGGAAGAACAGGATCATAACACTGTGGTAGAACAGGATGTTAACACCGTGGTAGAACAGGATGTTAACACTGTGGTAGAACAGGATGTTAACACTGTGGTAGAACAGGATGTTAACACCGTGGTAGAACAGGATGTTAACACTGTGGTAGAACAGGATGTTAACACCGTGGTAGAACAGGATGTTAACACTGTGGTAGAACAGGATGTTAACACAGTGGTAGAACAGGATGATAACACAGTGGTAGAACAGGATGTTAACACTGTGGAAGAACAGGATCATAACACTGTGGTAGAACAGGATGTTAACACCGTGGTAGAACAGGATGTTAACACTGTGGTAGAACAGGATGTTAACACTGTGGTAGAACAGGATGTTAACACTGTGGAAGAACAGGATCATAACACTGTGGTAGAACAGGATGTTAACACCGTGGTAGAACAGGATGTTAACACTGTGGTAGAACAGGATGTTAACACTGTGGTAGAACAGGATGTTAACACCGTGGTAGAACAGGATGTTAACACTGTGGTAGAACAGGATGTTAACACCGTGGTAGAACAGGATGTTAACACTGTGGTAGAACAGGATGTTAACACAGTGGTAGAACAGGATGATAACACAGTTTTAAGAAAATACCTTAAAGAAAGTAAGAGATAAGAATAACAATAATTAAAGAGCAGCAGTAAATAACAGTAGCGAGGCTATATACAGGAGGTACCGGTACAGAGTGAATGTGCTGGGGCACCGGTGTTGAGGTAATTGAAGTAATGTGTAAATGTAGGTACATGCAAGCAGTTTTCGACTGCTTCATTGATAGAACTGTCTTGTACATGGTCTATTCCATACTGCTTGTAACCATGCACACGTCATTCAGATTCCTTTGGTGGACTGTGGGAGCGATGACAAGTGCATAGCTGACCTATCCCTGAAGGCTGTGCCAAGTATACAAAGGTATTGTCACAAAGATTGTATTCTTTCAATCCATCTAACTGTCACGATTTTATGGCAGTTGCGTGGTAGTTCATTAATAGGTATGTTGCCCTTGTATTGTACTTTAGCGCCCTCTTGTGTTGGTCCAGATGAAGTGTCACAGCATTACAGTAAAATCTGCCCTGCTACAGTAATAACATTACAGTAAAATCTGCCCTTCAACAGTAGTAGAATTACAGTAAAACCTGCCCTGCTACAGTAATAACTTTCCTATTCTTTCCAGTCTTGTGATCAAAGCCAACAAAGAAAAGTTCCATGTGCTCATTACCATTAGAAACAGTCAAGACAATGCCTACAATACCAAAGTCATGCTCAGCTTTACTGAAAACATAAACTACGTCAAAGTCAAGGTGAGATCCTTCCCTACGTTTGTAGAGCTGTTGTGGAGCTTTGATTTACATTGATTTCTTGGATGTTGGGAATCAGTACGTCAGTATGAGTTTTGACATTTACATTTACATTTAAGTCATTTAGCAGATGCTCTTATCCAGAGCGACTTACAATGACATTATATGTGATTTCAACTGTTTACTCTGCAGGCCAATGACAAAGTCTGCAGTCTGAATAATACCAAAGTTGAGTGTGCTGTGGGATATCCATTCCTCAAAAGCAATGTAGAGGTAAGACAATTCTTGCAATCACACGCATCTAACCTCATACCATAAGACTCACTATGTACTTCATGTTTCATTTTGTGATGAATAGGCCACTGATCAGTTTTGCTTGTTCTCCCTCCAGGAGGTGTTTGAGATCCTGTTTGAAGTCAACCCTGCACACGTCTGGAAAGAGATTCAGATCAACGTAACTGCAACCAGGTACAGTAAGCCATGGTGTTCATTCATTTGATTTATTTAGCCAGGATAGTCCACACAGTAACAATGGCTAGTGTTTTCCGGGGAGTCCCGAGTTCCATGCTAAATCTCAACTATTTAAAATAAATGAGTGAGCCAAGAAGAAATATTGAAAAGTCAAAATTCTAATGCAATGACTTTTCTCATTTTTACAGTGACAGTGAGGAATTGAAGACCACCCTCCATGACAACTCTGTGAGAATCTCCATCCCTGTGAAGTACGAGGCTGGACTCAGATTCACTGCGTGAGTACAGACAGCAGCAGCTACAACACGTACAGGACATTTTTAGTTCCATAAAAAATACAGGTACAGTATCAGAGTATGACCTTTTTTCAAATCTTTCCATCTCCTTTCTCATCTTTCCATATTCTGTCTCATCTTTCCATCTCCTGTCTCATCTTTCCATATCCTGTCTCATCTTTCCATCTTCTGTCTCATCTTTCCATCTCCTGTCTCATCTTTCCATCTCCTCTCATCTTTCCATATCCTGTCTCATCTTTCCATATCCTGTCTCATCTTTCCATATCCTGTCTCATCTATCCATCTCCTGTCTCATCTTTCCATATCCTGTCTCATCTTTCCATCTTCTCTCATCTTTCCATATCCTGTCTCATCTTTCCATCTCCTCTCATCTTTCCATATCCTGTCTCATCTTTCCATATCCTGTCTCATCTATCCATCTCCTGTCTCATCTATCCATCTCCTGTCTCATCTTTCCATCTCCTCTCATCTTTCCATATCCTGTCTCATCTTTCCATCTCCTCTCATCTTTCCATCTCCTCTCATCTTTCCATCTCCTGTCTCATCTTTCCATCTCCTCTCATCTTTCCATATCCTGTCTCATCTTTCCATACCATGTCTCATCTTTCCATATCCTGTCTCATCTTTCCATCTCCTCTCATCTTTCCATATCCTGTCTCATCTTTCCATACCATGTCTCATCTTTCCATATCCTGTCTCATCTTTCCATCTCCTCTCATCCTTCCATCTCCTGTCTCATCTTTCCATCTCCTCTCATCTTTCCATCTCCTTACTAATTTTTCCATCTCCTGTCTCATCCCTCATCTCTCCATCCATCATCCCTCTATCTCTCAGTGACAGGCATATGAAGGAGGACCACATCATAGTGAAAGAGGGAGAGCAGTACCCCAGCATCTTCAACCACACCAGTGTGATAGGAGAAGAGGTCAAGATCATCTATACGGTAAGACCTACATATTGTAGACCGTAGTAATACCTGCTTAGATAAGGCCAGGGGATAAGAACAATTCAATTAAATGTATTTATAAAGCCCTTTATACATCAGCAGATGTCACAAAGTTATTATACGGAAACCCAGCCTAAAACCCCAAACAGCAAGCTATGCAGATGTAGAAGCATGGTGGCTAGGAAAAACTCCCTAGAAAGGCAGGAACCTAGGAAGAAACCTAGAGAGGAACCAGGCTCTGACGGGTGGCCAGTGCTCTTCTGGCTGTACTGGGTAGAGAGGGACCAGGCTCTGAGAGGTGTCCAGTCCTCTTCTGGCTGTACTGGGTAGAGAGGGACCAGGCTCTGAGGGGTGGCCAGTGCTCTTCTGGCTGTACTGGGTAGAGAGGGACCAGGCTCTAAGGGGTGTCCAGTCCTCTTCTGGCTGTACTGGGTAGAGAGGGACCAGGCTCTGAGGGGTGACCAGTGCTCTTCTGGCTGTACTGGGTAGAGAGGGACTAGGCTCTGAGGGGTGGCCAGTCCTCTTCTGGCTGTACTGGGTAGAGAGGGACCAGGCTCTGAGGGGCTGACCAGTGATCTTCTGGCTGTACTGGGTAGAGAGGGACCAGGCTCTGAGGGGTGGCCAGTCCTCTTCTGGCTGTACTGGGTAGAGAGGAACTAGGCTCTGAGGGGTGGCCAGTCCTCTTCTGGCTGTACTGTGTAGAGAGGAACTAGGTTCTGAGGGCTGGCTGGTGGAGAGGGTAAGAGTACATGGCTATTAAGGCTAGATCGTTCTTCAAGATGTTCAAACGTTCATAGATGACCAGCAGGGTCAAATAATAATCACAGTGGTTGTAGAGAATGCAACAGGTCAGCACCTCAGGAGTAAATGTCAGTTGGCTCACTACCGCACCTGACAGCAGGTGTGGTAGAGAGAGAGAGAGGGTTGAAACAGCAGGTCCGGGATAAGGTAGCAGGTCCGGTGAACAGGTCAGGTTTCCATAGCCACAGGCAGAACAGCAGAAACTGGATCAGCAGCATGACCAGGGGACGAGGACAACCAGGAGTCGTCAGGCCAGGTAGTCCTGAGGCCTGGTCCAAGGGAAGAGAGAGAGTTAGGAGAATTAGAGGGAGCACACTGAAGATCACACAGGACACCAGATAAGACACGAGAAATTCACCAGATAGGACAGACTGACCCTAGCCCCCAAAACATAGTTTATTGCAGCATAGATATTGGAGACTGAGCCGGGGGGGTCGGGGGACACTGTGGCCCTGCCCGAGAATACTCCTGGACAAGGCCAACCAGGTAGGATATAACCAGACCCACTTTGCCAAATCACAGCCCCCACACCACTAGAGGGATATCAACAGACCACCAACTTACTACCCAGAGACAAGGCGGAGTTTAGCCCACGAAGATCTCACCCATAATGTCAGTGACTCAACACATTCAAGTTGAGAATAGCAACAAAAAAAAGCCTGGCAAGATGTGATTCACCCCTCCTAGGGAAAGCATGGGAGAGCACTAGCAAGCCAGTGGCTCAGTCCCCGTAATAGAGCCCCACAGTGGAGGCATCATAATACCCATAAAACCTAGAGGTCAAACAGGGAAATGGTTCCAATCATTTTTTCCACCATACATTTTTCCCATAGGGGATTTTAGAAACACTTAAAATAAGTGCTGTGTTTCATACTGTGGTACTCTATTGGGTCAGAGGCAGAGAATCACAGTATAAAGAAGGGAGCTGGCATATTACCTCAATTACCTCGACTAACCGGTTCCCCCGCACATTGACTCTGTACCAGTACCCCCGGTATATAGTCTCTCTATTGTTATTTTACTGCTGCTCTTTAATTACTTGTTCCTTTTATTTATTATTCTTATTCATATTTTTTAAACTGAATTGTTGGTTAGGGGCTTGTAAGTAAGCATTTCACTGTAAGGTCTACACCTGTTGTATTCGGCGCATGTGATTAATACAATTTGATTTGAAAACATTTTCCGCCATCACACTTCCTTATGTCTGAAACACAGGCTTCCAGGGTAGGCAATTTTGAGGCTTCACCATGTTTTATCGAAATGTACAGCTGTGTGTCGTCTGCATAGCAGGTAAAGTCACCAAGAGGTAGAATATATAGTGAAAACAATAGTGGTCCTAAAACGGAACCTTGAGGAACACCGAAACTCACCATTGATTTGTCAGAAGACGAACCATCCACAAAGATGAACTAATATCTTACCGACAGATGAGATCTAAAACAGGCAAGACCTTGTCTGTGTAGACCAGCCTTTCTTCAAGTATGGGTCGCGACCCAAAGTGGGACCTGTTAATGGTGGGTCGCGACGTGTCAGTGTAAATGTTTAATTATTTAATCAATTACTGGAATTGGTTTGGCCATGTGCATCTGCGCTCTCTATTCAGTGCACTTTCTGTTTCTGTTAAATAAGGGAGTAATAACTAACTGTCATAGTAGTAGATGTGAGTTTCTCTTTCAAACAATCCCCTGGCCTTGTACACAGCTAATAGCTAACATTTGCCAAAGCAAGCTAGCTACTGATAGCGCAAACCTAGTAACAGTACAGATTAAGAAATATGAACAATTATCAGGCCTACTGTACATCTTACTGTTGAAATGATCAGGCCTACTGTACATCTTACTGTAGAAATGATCAGGCCTACTGTACATCTTACTGTTGAAATTATTGTTGAAAACGAGTCTAGGTTGGAACTGTTGCTGTTAAAATACAACTATAATTGTCATTCTTACCTGGAATAAACTGATTGAAGCAAGATGCTTTTTGAGGCAAACACACTTACACAGTTCTGGGTTGTTAATCTACAGCAGGAAGCGGTCTCCTGCCTGACTGAGAAAGCAGTAGATGTTCTGGTCCAGTTTGGCACCACATACCTATGCGAGTCAGGGTTCTCAACTCTGACACTTATAAAACAAGTACAGAAACAGTTTCAAGGCTGAGCATGACCTCAGTGTTACACTGTCAACAGAGCCCAGAATAGACCTGCTCTCATTAGGACTGTGTGTATATGTGTTTTCTGGTCTACATCTGTGTGATGTGATCAATCAGTTTATTCCAGTTCAGAATAAAACATATTTATTGTATTTTAACAGACAGTTCCAACCTAGACTTTCTTTCAACAATAATTTCTACAGTAAGATGCACAGCAGGCCTGATCATTTCTACAGTAAGATGTACAGCAGGCCTGATCATTTCTACAGTAAGATGTACAGCAGGCCTGATCATTTCTACAGTAAGATGTATAGCAGGCCTGATCATTTCTACAGTAAGATGTACAGCAGGCCTGATCATTTCTACAGTAAGATGTACAGTAGGCCTGATCATTTCTACAGTAAGATGTACAGCAGGCCTGATCATTTCTACAGTAAGATGTACAGCAGGCCTGATCATTTCTACAGTAAGATGTACAGTAGGCCTGATCATTTCTACAGTAAGATGTACAGCAGGCCTGATCATTTCTACAGTAAGATGTACAGCAGGCCTGATCATTTCTACAGTAAGATGTACAGTAGGCCTGATCATTTCTACAGTAAGATGTACAGCAGGCCTGATCATTTCTACAGTAAGATGTACAGCAGGCCTGATCATTTCTACAGTAAGATGTATAGCAGGCCTGATCATTTCTACAGTAAGATGTACAGCAGGCCTGATCATTTCTACAGTAAGATGTACAGTAGGCCTGATCATTTCTACAGTAAGATGTACAGCAGGCCTGATCATTTCGACAGTAAGATGTACAGCAGGCCTGATCATTTTTCTCCTGTACTGTTACTTAGGGTTGCACGATCAACACGCCTGTGTGTTCTGTTATACATCTATGTGATGTGATCAATCTGTTTATTCCAGGTAAGAATTAAATGATTTATTGTATTTTAACAGCAGTTCCAACCTAGACAGATATGTCAGAGTGCTTTTAATGGGGGAAAATAAACATTAATATATATTTATATGGATATTTAATTTAATTGTTATTTGTTTTTGTCTATATTGCATTCGTTTTAGGAATAAGGGCAATGAAATGTACCAATATTTATGTGTAGTTTTTCTAAGCTTGGGTCCCAGGAAAACACAGAATTTCTCATCTGGGTCCAGGCTGAAAAAGTTTAAGAACCGCTGGTATAGACCAATTTGGGTTTCCAATCTTTCCAAAAGAATGTGGTGATCGATGGTGTCAAAAGTGGCACTAAGTTCTAGGGGCACAAGGACCAACCCAGAGCCTCAGTCTAACACCATTAAAAGGTCATTTGCCACCTTCATAAGTGCGGTCTCAGTACTACGAGGGAGTCTAAAACCAGACTGGAGCGTTTTGTATACATTATTGTCTTCAGGAAGGCAGTGAGTTGCTGCACAAAAACTTTTACAAAACAAACAATAATAGTAGAGGAATGGGAGATTCAATATAGGCCAATAGTAAAACAAAACATCCAGGTCAAGGTTCGGCTTTTTCAGGAGAGGCTTTATTACTGCCGCGTTTAGTGAGTTTGGTACACATTCAGAGGATAGGGAGCCATTTATGTTCAACATTGGAGGGCCAAGTACAGGAAGTAGCTCTTTCAGTAGTTTAGCTGGAATAGGGTCCAGTAGCCAGCTGGAAGGTTTAGAGGCCATGACTATTTTCATGAATGTGACGAGAGATACAGGATACAAAAACTTTGAGTTTTTGCAGTTCTGTGCAGACTCAGGAAAACTGAGTTTTGGTGAAATATGCATACTCAAAGAATTTGCTTTCTAATTATCATGAACGATCGAAGAAGTTAATGAATTCATCACTGCTGAACTGAAGGCCATCCTCACTTGGGGAATGCTTATTTTTAGTTAGCTTTGCGACTGTATCAAAAATAAATGTTTGATTATTTTTACTCTCCTCAATCAGGTTGGAAAAGTAGGCTGATTCAGCAGCAGTGAGGGCTGTGGACTTCTCCATGTGAATATTGAAGTTACCAAAAATGACTACGAGGTCCAATAGGAATTCAGGGAACTCTGTATACAGCCCAGGAGGACTGTAACAGTAGCTATAAAAAGTGACTGAGTAGGCTGCAATTAACTCATTATATACCCAAAGTAAGACACTTATTCTAAGTTGCCAAGCTCAAAAAAAACAACATGTGGTCACATTTTGATTGAAAGAACTGTGACTTCCTGTCTCTCGCTCTGGTCTCTAGGTTAAAAAGGATGTGAATATGGAGACTCCTCCTCTAAAGCTGAGGGTGATGTACCCGTACCTATCACCTAGAGAGAACACCCTGCTATACCTGACACATGTCACCTCCTCACAGGTAAGGCTTCTCTACTGTGTACTGTACCATAGAGATAGACAGTGTACCAGTATCCCCTGCACATGGTTCAGTACCAGTCATCAGACAATCACACGGTGAAGTCAAACACTCTGTAGAACTGTGGTGGTGTGGATCAAGTTGATCCAAATGTGATTGATTGATAATTGATTGATGGACCTTTTTTCTCTCCCACAGGATGTGAGATGTCACATCAGGGACCTGATTAACCCTTTAAAGATCAACAACAACAACACGCACACCATCAATCCTAAAAAAGAGACCCTCAGTGTCTTCCTGGTGGTGAGTCAGCACTACTGTGTGTGAGTGTGGGTGTGAGTGTGAGTAATGAGTGTGAGTATGAGTGTGTGTGTGTACGTGAGTGTGTGTCACAGTGTGTGTACTCTCCTTTGCAGGGCTGTAAGGACCACCCGTGTAAGTCCTTTATCTGCTCCATCCCTCACGTCAACAACAGCCAGGTCAATGTTACCTTCAGGGTGTGGAAGCCCACCTTTATCAAAGTGAGTACAGTGAAGTGTCACTTGTTCATTCATTGTTTTTGATTGATTGATTGATACATTTATTAACTGACAAATGTATTGGTATATTGAGTGATGAATTGAATTGCTCTTCGCTCCACAGGCAGAGTTCTCCAGCCTTCACATGATTGTTAATGCCACTCTGGAGAACCTGAACACTGATCTCTTCGTGTTGAGTGCCACCAATTACGCCAGAGATGTGAGTGCAATTACCTATTCATTTTCATGTGATCCGCTGCACTTACACAGGCAACACAATTTTGATCTTCTGCCCAATTATTGGTCTTTAGACCAATCAGAAGAGATTTTTTGCTAATAATTGTGCAAAATATCAAAATTGGTCTGCCTGTGTAAACACAGCCTTTATTTGTTGGCTTTTTGTCCTTTGCTTGTTTTAACACTGTTGTTTCCATCCAGGTGAAGATCCAGGTCTCTAAAGAGGCTTTCGGAGGTATACCACTGTGGATCATTATAGTCAGTATCCTCATAGGACTGCTGATTCTGGCACTGGTCATCTTCGCTCTATGGAAGGTATGTGTGTGTTCACAACCTTCTGTCTGCAGGGAACTTATAATCGATTATACATTGGATCTTCCCAAATACAACAATAAGTATTATTATTATTAATAATAATAATAATTTGGTGGGTGCTTATATTTGTCTTATCTCACACATGTACAAGTGTGTATTATATGTATATATGTATATATTTTGACATATCTCAACTCTCCCTGAGACACCCTTAGAGAGTAGGGTCAAGGCTTGTGTTATAGAGAGGCTCAACATGGTGTGATCATGTGTGAAATGCACTTTTAAATCTATTAAACTTGAACTCAAACTTGAGACTTGAGTTTGGATGTGAATTCTGGATTATGTTGTGTTCACTGTTGTCTTCTCTGCTCCACCAGGCTGGATTTTTCAAGAGAAAATCCATAGAGGACATGGAGAACGAGGACATGAAGAATTAATCCTTCCACCACCATACAGATCTGTCTGTGCCCCACTGTCTTCAGGTCTGTCTTCAGGTCTGTCTTCAGGTCTGTCTTCAGGTCTGTCTTCAGGTCTGTCTTCAGGTCAGTTAGAAGAGATACCATAGGAAATACCCCATCAACCAATTCACCTGAACACCATCAGGTTAGAAGAAAAGCCAGTCTATTTATGGCTATTCAACAACCATTCACCTGAATGTGATGTGGCCCATCTACCAGCCTTAAAACCCTGGTCTGGTTCAGTGGATACAGAGGCCTGGGGAAACATTCAACTTGTACAGTACACTTTGTTCTTCCATCTATTCATTGAGGGTACCAAGACCTGGACCTAAAAGACCTAAGCTAGAAGGGAAATCAGAAGACCGTAAGGATAATGGCACCCTAACCCAGACCTGATCATATGCAGCCACACCAGCTTTATACAACAGGACAAAACGTTCTCAGGTTCACTTACAGCGTCAACATCCCAAAGACACTAAAAACACCTCAGATTACAGTATGGCATTACACCAATGTTGTCCAAATGTCCAAGGCACTCTGCAATGGATTAGAATTCTGTGTTATAGTTTTTGACATTTTTTACTAATATACTGTAAATCTATACCATGTACTGTATTTCTTTTTGTTTGGTATATTTTGATATGTGTTATTACCTATATTTTGACACATTCATCGTCTTCTAAGCATAATGTTTGCTTTTTGGAACACTGATATTTTCACATGAGTGTTTTTCTAGTCTTACAAGCACAATCTGTAAATTTGATTTTTTTTAAACAAAAGTGTTCCCTTGAATATTGAAGGGGTCTATGCAAATACACCCTCTCCAAATATATATTCAGTATAAAAGAAGAGGAGGAATTTGCTATTGACATAAATACATCGCTTTTAATCTAGTTTTTGTTTAATTTTGCTCCAACATGGGGGCAGAGAATTTACAGATTGCTCCTTTACAGTATTAGGGAAACCTTTGATTGTCCTGTAAATGTAATGTAAAGCTTGTACATAAAGTTATGTTTGCAATAATTCCTATCATTTAAGATCAAGTTAAGTCCAGCATGTATCACCAAGGCCCTATATATCAGTAATAGAGATAAAATAAGTAATTTGCTCCTACATTTCTCAGGTATTACTTATGATAGTATGTTGATAGTATGGTGATAGTATGGTGATAGTAAGTGGATAATTTGATGATAGAATGATGATAGTATGGGGATAGTATGAATTAGATAAAACAAACAAATGTAGTATTTTTAAATAAAATACTATTTAAAAAATATGTAAATATTGGTAAAAATGTAAATGTTTGATAAATGTGTATTGGAACTCGATGCATTTTGCATCCATTCGCTAAGATGTAATTTTTTTGATGATTTCTCTGAGGAAGCCTACAGTCACACAGAGCAATCCAAAAAGGATCTCAGCGGAGTGTAACTTGATTCCTGATGTTCAAACCTGTCAGTACCACAAAACAAAGAGATGTTTGTCTCAGAGAAGGTCAAACTCTGGAAACTAGGCCATTGAACGTTACACACAGGGGGTGATTTGGTCTGATGCATATGAACACCAGGTTATGCCTAAAGCCCTGTAGTCTCTGGTATGACCGGAGTGGTAGCGACTGTCGTGATTGTGAGTAGAAATGTTTGATTCATGCATCGTTTCCTCTTTCTCTCCGCCTACATTCCTCTGCATATTTACATATTTTGCACAGGCAGTCCGGTGTAACCCCTGACTTTTTATTGTATATAAGAGACACTCATCAGCTCACCCATTACTGTTGAAAGCACATGTAATAAATATCTGTAAAATGTGTAAGATAACCTTATCACGGGGATCCTCCATACTGTCCCCTTCTGGGGAGCTTATTTGTCATAGCTCAGCAGTGATAGAGTCAGCTGATCAAGGCTTTGAAGATTTAATTACTGATTAGTTCAATTGGAACCCAGAACCAAATCTTGTGTGCTGACCAGCTACGCAACTTGACATGTATTATAATTTATGTTCATGTGTTAAAAGTCTGTCACAGGATGTTTGTTTGCTGTATCAGGTGTGATGGCACATGTGGGACAAAAACCTACTGTACTTTGACTCTCCAGGAGCAGGTTTGAGGATGAGAGAGAGCGAGAGACCGGAGAGGGTGACTGGAGAGAGAGAGGGTTAGGGACTGCTTCAGACTGATGTACTCCAGTCATACACACTGCTGTGAACTGTTAGTTTAATACACTGGTTTGTCATACTGTATGCACTCTGATCAGCACAGATTTGAAAGCATTGCACAAGCTGTCAAGGATCGTATGCCAAAAAATAAATAAATAAAAATGGTTTTAAATGAATACATGTTGGACATCAATGGCCATAGCACTGGATAGGTATTGTGGTATAGCAGGTGTGCGTGTGTGTGTGCGTGTGTGTGTGTGTGTGTGATCATTGTATGCTAAGAAGTCCTAAGTTATTTCCCTCTGCAGGGCAGGCAGCAGGTGAGCTATTTTTCTGCAGATAGGTTGCTCATGCGTTTGGGATTACTGTACACACTAGTTGATCCTTTCATCTGGATCCTGTTCAGTCAGTGGGCAGTCTGGGCCCTGCAGGCATACTGACCCCATTACACAGACGGGGTTCATTGTTTCTGACTGAGAGCTGAGAGAAAAGGGGTAAGACAGCTTCCAGTATGATTCTGCATCTGGTATCTGCCTGTATGTGTAGGTGTTTGTGCCTACAGAACAATAACTCAAAACATGAACATAGACAGTCAGGAAGATTTGCAGAAAGACACACACCCACAGTTTGGGTTAATGATTCATGACAACGCTAATGTTAAACCCATGGATATCATTGGGAATCTGTGGTGTGAGAGAGAGAGAGAGAGAGAGAGAGAGAGAGAGAGAGAGAGAGAGAGAGAGAGAGAGAGAGAGAGAGAGAGGGAGAAACAGGGAGAGAGAGAGAGAGCCATCACAGCAGCAAGATTTGTGACCTGTTGCCACAAGAAAAGGTCAACCAGTGAAGAACAAACACAATTGTAAATACAATATCTGTTTATTCATTTTTCCTTTTGTACTTTAACCATTTGCACATCGTTACAACACTGTATATATACATAATATGACATTTGAAATGTCTTTATTCTTTTGTAACTTCTGTGAGTATAATGTTTCACTTTTGTACATTATCTACTTCACTTGCTTTGGCAATGTTAACATATGTTTTGCATGCCAATAAAGCGCCTTGAATTGAATTGAGAGAGCGAGACAGACAGGCATACAGGCAGACACATCAAAGAGCGAGAGAGGCAGAGAGAGACAGAGACACGGAGAGAGGCAGAGAGAGCAAGAGAGAGAGACCGGGAAAGAGACATACACAGAGAGAGAGAGACAGGGAGCGAGATCTACACAGAGAGAGAGACAGGGAGAGAGACATACACACAGAGAGAGAGAGAGAGAGAGAGAGAGAGAGAGAGACAGGGAGAGAGACATGCAGAGAGAGAGAGAGAGAGACAGAAAGAGAGACATACACAGAGAGAGAGAGATAGGGAGCGAGATATACACAGAGAGAGCGAGAGACAGGGAGAGAGACATACCCAGAGAGAGAGAGAGAGGGGGAGAGAGAGATTTCCTTTTTATTTCCCTTTTGTGTATTGTCTATTTTATTTGCTTTCGGATATCAGTAGGAATCTGTGGTGTGTGTGTGACAGACAGACAGACACATCAGAGAGAGAGAGGCAGAGAGGGGGGGAGAGAGAGAGAGAGGGACAGAGAGAGAGAGAGAGAGAGAGAGAGAGAGGGAGAGGGAGAGGGAGAGAGAGAGAGAGAGAGAGAGAGAGAGAGAGAGAGAGAGAAACAGACAGACAGAGAGAGATTTCAATGTTTTTTCCCCTTTTGTTTATTGTCTATTTTACTTGCTTTCTCAATTTAAACACGTTTCCCATTCCAATAAAGCCATTTGAGAGAGAGAGAGAGAGAGACAGAGAGAGAGAGAGAGAGAGAGAGAGAGAGAGAGAGAGAGAGAGAGAGACAGAGAGAGACAGAGAGAGAGAGAGAGAGAGAGAGAGAGAGAGAGACTTGCCCTTTATGGTTGTGAGGTCTGGGGAACTCACCAACCAAGACTTCACAAAATGGGACAAACACCAAATTGAGACTCTGCATACAGAATTCTGCAAAAATATCCTCCATGTACAACGTAGAACACCAAATAATGCATGCAGAGCAGAATTAGGCCGATACCCACTAATTATCAAAATCCAGAAAAGAGCTGTTAAATTCTACAACCACCTAAAAGGAAGCGATTCCCAAACCTTCCATAACAAAGCCATCACCTACAGAGAGATGAACCTGGAGAAGAGTCCCCTAAGCAAGCTGGTCCTGGGGCTCCGTTCACAAACACAAAGACACCCCACACATTGGAAAGAATTAACAAAAAAACCCAGAGCAAACTAGAATGCTATTTGGGCCTAAACAGAGAGTACACAGTGGCAGAATACTTGTCCACTGTGACTGACCCAAACTTAAGGAAAGCTTTGACTATGTACAGACTTAGTGAGCATAGCCTTGCTATTGAGAAAGGCCGCCGTAGACAGACCTGGCTCTCAAGAGAAGACAGGCTATGTGCACACTGCCCACAAAATGAGGTGGAAACTGAGCTGCACTTCCTAACCTCCTGTCCAACGTATGACCATATTAGAGATACATATTTCCCTCAGATTACACAGATCCACAAAGAATTCGAAAACAAATCCAATTTTGAAAAACTCGCATATCTACTGGGGGAAATTCCACAGTGTGCCATCACAGCAGCAAGATTTGTGACCTGTTGCCACAAGAAAAGGGCAACCAGTGAAAAACAAACACCATCGTAAATACAACCCATATTTATGCTTATTTATTTTCCCTTGTGTTCTTTAACTATTTGTACATTGTTACAACACTGTATATATATATATATATATATATGTATAATATGACATTTGTAATGTCTTTATTGTTTTGAAATTTCTATATGTGCTCTGCCTCAGGGCTTCCATAGTACTACTGACTACTGCACTTTCTCAGGGCTTCCATAGTACTACTGACTACTGCTCTACCTTAGGGCTTCCATAGTACTACTGACTACTGGTCTGCCTCAGGGCTTCCATAGTACTACTGACTACTGGTCTGCCTCAGGGCTTCCATAGTACTACTGACTACTGGTCTGCCTCAGGGCTTCCATAGTACTACTGACTACTGGTCTGCCTCAGGGCTTCCATAGTACTACTGACTACTGCACTTTCTCAGGGCTTCCATAGTACTACTGACTACTGCACTTTCTCAGGGCTTCCATAGTACTACTGACTACTGGTCTGCCTCAGGGCTTCCATAGTACTACTGACTACTGGTCTGCCTCAGGGCTTCCATAGTACTACTGACTACTGCTCTACCTCAGGGCTTCCATAGTACTACTGACTACTGCTCTACCTCAGGGCTTCCATAGTACTACTGACTACTGGTCTGCCTCAGGGCTTCCATAGTACTACTGACTACTGGTCTGCCTCAGGGCTTCCATAGTACTACTGACTACTGCTCTACCTCAGGGCTTCCATAGTACTACTGACTACTGGTCTGCCTCAGGGCTTCCATAGTACTACTGACTACTGGTCTGCCTCAGGGCTTCCATAGTACTACTGACTACTGCTCTACCTCAGGGCTTCCATAGTACTACTGACTACTGGTCTGCCTCAGGGCTTCCATAGTACTACTGACTACTGCTCTACCTCAGGGCTTCCATAGTACTACTGACTACTGCTCTACCTCATGGCTTCCATAGTACTACTGACTACTGCTCTACCTCGGGGCTTCCATAGTACTACTGACTACTGCTCTACCTCAGAGCTTCCATAGTACTACTGACTACTGGTCTGCCTCAGGGCTTCCATAGTACTACTGACTACTGGTCTGCCTCAGGGCTTCCATAGTACTACTGACTACTGGTCTGCCTCAGGGCTTCCATAGTACTACTGACTACTGGTCTGCCTCAGGGCTTCCATAGTACTACTGACTACTGGTCTGCCTCAGGGCTTCCATAGTACTACTGACTACTGGTCTGCCTCAGGGCTTCCATAGTACTACTGACTAGGGCTGGTCTGCCTCAGGGCTTCCATAGTACTACTGACTACTGGTCTGCCTCAGGGCTTCCATAGTACTACTGACTACTGGTCTGCCTCAGGGCTTCCATAGTACTACTGACTACTGGTCTGCCTCAGGGCTTCCATAGTACTACTGACTACTGGTCTGCCTCAGGGCTTCCATAGTACTACTGACTACTGGTCTGCCTCAGGGCTTCCATAGTACTACTGACTACTGGTCTGCCTCAGGGCTTCCATAGTACTACTGACTACTGGTCTGCCTGTCTGTTTATCTCAGAAGGTTCTTCCAGGGGTACAGTATCAGTCAGTGTCCTAACACCAAACATACGGGTCAGAATGTTACTATAGTGCAGCTGGGATTGTCTGTAGGGATACAGACCTATTCAATAAGACTGTGTGTGGTTCAGTCGGTCTATGGCACTTGATGATCTATGTAAGTTGAATCTAGATTTCAGCATGGCTCTCTGCTCCCCTATTCAACCACACCGGCCTGATGCTGGGTAACCAATCACTCCGAGTTCTGTTGTCTTGGATTTGTAACAGACACACCCTGATACTCAGGTCAAATCATATCAAATAAAATGTTATTGGTCACATACACATGGTTAGCAGATATTATTACAAGTGTAGCAAAATGCTTGTGCTTCTAATTCCGACAGGGCAGAAATATCTAACAAGTAATCTAACAACTCCACCACAACTACCTAATACATCTAAGTAAAGGGATGGAATAAGAATATGTACATATGCATTTATGGATGGGCCATGACTGACCGGCATAGACGAGATGCAGTAGATGGTGTAAAATACAGTATATACATCTGGGATGAGTAGTGCAAGATATGTAAACATCATTATTGAAGTGGCATTATTAAAGTGACTAGTGATCCATTTGTTAAAGTGGCCAATGATTTCAAGTCTGCATGTAGGCAGCAGCCTCTCTGTGTTAGTGATGGCTGTTCAACAGTTTGATGGCCTTGAGATAGAAAGTATTTTTCAGTCTCTCGGTCCCAGCTTTGATGCACCTGTACTGACCCCTGTACTGAAATGCAGTATATCATTCTCTGGAAACATATACAGTTAACATTTGTATGGACACAGACTTAATGTCAATACTAAACACTACAACATAATGAGTCATTGGTCACCGTTCATACCATTTGGTTTATCACTTTATTGTTGAGTGTACAGAATTGTGTTATCTTGAATGGATGAATATAAAGAAGATAAAGTGCCACTTCCTGTCTGTGTAGATAAAAGTAAATGGTTCCAGACATAGCTGTCCACTCATACCTCCCCACATCCCCTAGTGTGACTGTATAGGTGCAGTGGTGTTATCCAGTCATCATGTGAGATGTCATCATCAGCCACAGTCCACAACATGAGAAGGGACTTTTTGTGAAAGAAGATCTGTTGCTCAATTGTATCCACAGTCTATTACACTCTAGGCCGGGCATCGCTGCAAAATGCTGTGGTAGCCATACTGTTTAATATATATATATATAGAGAATTTTTGAAATATATTTGTTTACCTTTTATTTCAAACCTTACTTGCATTTGTATATGGTTTGTATAAAATTAAATCACTGATTTCCTGGTGTTTTTACAGTCTTTTATCTTGAGTTCAATTTGCAATCTACAAATTGTTCCTGACCGATCAAGAGAAAATCGGACTGCGGTTGAATCTTGTTGATGTTCCCTGCTTTAGGCTATACTGGGTTGAAGGGAATTACATCATGGGCGCCTTTTCACTCAGACAAGTCAATATTAAGGATATTAAAATGGGCTTGGTGAAGTTGGTGGCATTCTCTCCATATAAAAGCTCATGTTAAATATTTTAGCCCTGCAATTGTATACATGAACAATGAGGAAGATACATTGAAAAGGAAGTAACTACAATGCACGAACAATATATATTTTAATTACAGTAACTGCAAATCAGTCAATGTTGTGTAATAATTGAATTGTTGCAGCACGAACATATTTGAGAAGATAACACAACACTACAGTACAGTATATTACCCTGCAAGGTAAAACCAACCAGATGTCGCAATCATTGAGCTGTAGCCTTCGCTCCTCAAAAAGAGCACTGCAATTGTGGGCCAGGTAGTGCGCTGTGACGTAGGTACACCCACTCCCTATCTGTCCTCAATATCTACAGTCCGGAGCGCCCGGTCCTGAACTTTGCCGACCGTGAGAAGTCCGCTGAAGTTAAAACCCTGGACTCGAAGAGGCGCCCGCTTTCATCACCTACTTTTTACTCTTGCAACAATGGAGTTTAATCCAAAGAGGACTGTTTTAACGCTGATTTTCATCCAATGTAAGTACTTTTTTTGCACATTCCGTATGAGATTATAAAACGTTATTTTGCATGGAGCGAGCGTCAAGTGCCACAGATATCCCAAGTGCGTGATCTACTTACTAATCAACACTGAGCCATTGACTTCATATTAGGCAACTGTGTGGAAAGTATAACAGTGTTGAATGGCTCCTCTGAGATTTTTTTATTTATTTTATTTCTGACCATTTATCTGCTAGAAAGAGCAAGTTTTCTACAGTTTTCTGTGTTGGGAAAGCAGGTTAGGTATATTTGTATGTGTTGTCAGGTCAGAGCTGTGTTTACATCCCCCATGTGACATACAGTTGGCTGAAGCAATGAAAATCATTCATGCCAGACAGGCTCATATATCATCTTGATGAGGTCACAAAGGGCTGTGCCAAGGGGGAGCACATACACCTTATTCTCTGGCAGAGGTTTGTAGAGGTGTGGATGAACATGCTGCAACAATGGACTAAACACCGTAGTCACCCACAGTATATTAGACTCTTGCCTGCAGAGATGCAAAGCATAGTTGTTAAACTATAGCTACTATTACACTCTTTGAAAAAAATAGATGCTAGTTACAACCAAAAAGGGTTATTCGGCTGTCCCCATAGGAGAATCCTTTGAAGAACCCCATTTGGTTCCAGATAGAATCCTTTTGGGTTCCATGTAGAACCCGTTCCACAGAGGGTTCTACCTGGAACACAAAAGGGACCCTTATTTCTAAGAATGTAACATTTATTGATGTATTTATAACCGTGTGCTATCTCAGCTTATAGTGCTACCTCCCTGAACCTGCCTCTGACTTGAATGAGGTTCCTCTACCTCGCCAACATACGTAACCGCGCGCTTGACAACGTACAACCCGGTTGAGGTATAGAATTCGATAGCTCCATTAGTGACATTTCAAGCTAGCTGTGAAGAGAGTTTACGTACACATGGCTTCATGATTCCTCTTAGTGTTCCCTCAGAGAGCAGCTGACTACAGTTATCACAGTCAAAACAAGTTATGTTTGCTATCATGTCATATGATAGGTTGTTGTTTGAGATGTTAGTGAAGGTGAAAAGACAACATAGATTGGGTCAGGGACTAGAGTTTGTCCTGACCAGCTGACTTGACCAGGAAGAACTCCCAATAGACATGGATTCACCGGAGCCCCCGCTGCCCAATGAGGTGCTCAGTCAGTCAGTCAGTCAGTCAGTCAGTCAGTCAGTCAGTCAGTCAGTCAGTCAGTCAGTCAGTCAGTCAGTCAGTCAATCAGTCAATCAGTCACAGAGCAGTGGGTTATCCAGCTTGCTGCACACAAAGCATCCAGCTGCCTGGAATCACATTGGGACAGAATCAGCAAGGTTTACACAGGGCCAGTGGGGACAGTCTCTTTTTGTATTTCTCTTTCACCCTGTCTGTCTCTCTGTCTCTCTCTCTCTCTCTCTCTCTCTCTCTCTCTCTCTCTCTCTCTCTCTCTCTCTCTCTCTCCCTTTCTCAGAGGTACTGGGGGTGGTTAACAAGTCCCCTCTCTCTCTCTCAATTCAATTCAATTCAATTCAATTCAAGGGCTTTATTGGCATGGGAAACATGTGTTAACATTGCCAAAGCAAGTGAGGTAGATAATATATAAAGTGAATATATAAAGTGAAATAAACAATAAAAATGAACAGTAAACATTACACATACAGAAGTTTCAAAACAATAAAGACATTACAAATGTCTTATTATATATACAGTGTTTTAACAATGTACAAATAGTTAAAGGACACAAGATAAAATAAATATGCATAAATATGGGTTGTATTTACAAAGGTGTTTGTTCTTCACTGGTTGCCCTTTTCTCGTGGCAACAGGTCACAAATCTTGCTACTGTGATGGCACACTGTGGAATTTCACCGAGTAGATATGGGAGTTTATCAAAATTGGATTTGTTTTCGAATTCTTTGTGGATCTGTGTAATCTGAGGGAAATATGTCTCTCTAATATGGTCATACATTGGGCAGGAGGTTAGGAAGTGCAGCTCAGTTTCCACCTCATTTTGTGGGCAGTGAGCACATAGCCTGTTTTCTCTTGAGAGCCATGTCTGCCTACAGCAGCCTTTCTCAATAGCAAGGCTATGCTCACTGAGTCTGTACATAGTCAAAGCTTTCCTTAATTTTGGGTCAGTCACAGTGGTCAGGTATTCTGCCGCTGTGTACTCTCTGTGTAGGGCCAAATAGCATTCTAGTTTGCTCTGTTTTTTTGTTCATTCTTTCCAATGTGTCAAGTAATTATCTTTTTGTTTTCTCGTGATTTGGTTGGGTCTAATTGTGCTGCTGTCCTGGGGCTCTGTAGGGTGTGATGTTTAGGCCAAGGTATGTATAGTTTTTTGTGTGCTCTAGGGCAACAGTGTCTAGATGGAATTTGTATTTGTGGTCCTGGTGACTGGA
The DNA here is from genome assembly GCF_034236695.1 of Oncorhynchus nerka. Classification (NCBI taxonomy): domain Eukaryota; kingdom Metazoa; phylum Chordata; class Actinopteri; order Salmoniformes; family Salmonidae; genus Oncorhynchus; species Oncorhynchus nerka. The sequence goes on from NC_088417.1 coordinate 89,757,392, forward strand.
CCTTTTTTGGAACACCATTATTCTTACTGAGATTTACTGTCAGGGCCCAGGTCTGACAGAATCTGTGCATAAGATCTAGGTGCTGCTGTAGGCCCTCCTTGGTTGGTGACAGAAGCACCAGATCATCAGCAAACAGCAGACATTTCACTTCGGATTCTAGTAGTGTGAGGCCGGGTGCTGCAGACTTTTCTAGTGCCCGCGCCAATTCGTTGATATATATGTTGAAGAGGGTGGGGCTTAAGCTGCATCCCTGTCTCACCCCACGACCCTGTGTGAAGAAATGTGTGTGTTTTTTGCCAATTTTAACCGCACGCTTGTTGTTTGTGTACATGGATTTTTATAATGTCGTATGTTTTACCCCCAACACCACTTTCCATCAGTTTGTATAGCAGACCCTCATGCCAAATTGAGTCAAAGGCTTTTTTGAAATCAACTAAGCATGAGAAGACTTTGCCTTTGTTTTGGTTTGGGTGTGCAGGGTGAATACATGGTCTGTTGTACGGTAATTTGGTAAAAAGTCCATTTGACATTTGCTCAGTACATTGTTTTCATTAAGGAAATGTACGAGTCTGCTGTTAATGATAATGCAGAGGATTTTCCCAAGGTTACTGTTCACGCATATTCCACGGTAGTTATTGGGGTCAAATTTGTCTCCACTTTTGTGGATTGGGGTGATCAGTCCTTGGTTCCAAATATTGGGGAAGATGCCAGAGATAAGGATGATGTTAAAGTATAGCCAATTGGATTTGTTGTCTGTATATTTGATAATTTCATTGAGGATACCATCAACACCACAGGCCTTTTTGGGTTGGAGGGTTTTTATTTTGTCCTGTAACTCATTCAATGTAATTGGAGAATCCAGTGGGTTCTGGTAATCTTTAATAGTTGATTCTAAGATCTGTATTTGATCATGTATATGTTTTTGCTCTTTATTCTTTGTTATAGAGCCAAAAAGATTGGAGAAGTGGTTTACCGATACATCTCCATTTTGGATAGATAATCCTTCGTGTTGTTGTTCGTTTAGTGTTTTCCAATTTTCCGAGAAGTGGTTAGAGTCTATGGATTCTTCAATTACATTGAGCTGATTTCTGACATGCTGTTCTCTCTCTCTCTCTCTCTCTCTCTCTCTCTCTCTCTCTCTATCTATCTGTCTACTCCTCTATTTTGTTTCTCTTTCCAACTACTCTCCTCTCTTCACCCCCTCTCTCTCCCCTCTCTCTCTCTACTACTCTCGTCTGTCTGTCTGTCTGTCTGTCTGTCTGTCTGTCTGTCTGTCTGTCTGTCTGTCTGTCTGTCTGTCTGTCTGTCTGTCGGTCTGTCTGTCTCTATCTCTCCTTCTCTTTCTCTGTCTGTCTCTCTGTTACTCCTTTTTTCATTTTTGTTATCACTGCTATACCTCACTCTCCTTCTACCTCTGTATACCTCACTCTCTCCCTCTCTCTCACACTGTATACCTCACGCTCTCCTTCTCTCTCACACTGTATACCTCACGCTCTCCTTCTCTCTCACACTGTATACCTCACTCTCCTTCTACCACTGTATACCTCACTCTCTCCCTCTCTCTCACACTGCTATACCTCACTCTCCTTCTACCTCTGTATACCTCACTCTCTCCCTCTCTCTCACACTGTATACCTCACTCTCTCCCCCTCTATCACACTGTATACCTCACTCTCCTTCTACCTCTGTATACCTCACTCTCTCCCTCTCTCTCACACTGTATACCTCACGCTCTCCTTCTCTCTCACACTGTATACCTCACTCTCCTTCTACCACTGTATACCTCACTCTCTCCTCTCTCTCACACTGCTATACCTCACTCTCCTTCTACCTCTGTATACCTCACTCTCTACCTCTCTCTCACACTGTATACCTCACTCTCTATCTCACTCTCTGTGTCTCACACTGTATACCTCACGCTCTCCCTCTCTCTCACACTGTATACCTCACTCTCTCCCACACTGTATACCTCACTCTCTCCCCCTCTATCACACTGTATACCTCCCGCTCTCCTTCTACCTCTGTATACCTCACTCTCTCCTTCTCTCTCACACTGTATACCTCACTCTCCTTCTACCTCTGTATACCTCACTCTCTCCCTTTCTCTCACACTGTATATCTCACTCTCTCCCTCTCTCTCACACTGTATATCTCACTCTCTCCCTCTCTCTCACACTGTATACCTCACTCTCTACCTCTCTCTCACACTGTATACCTCACTCTCCTTCTACCTCTGTATACCTCACTCTCTCCCCCTCTCTCAGTCGGTATACCTCACTCTCTCCTTCTGTCACACTGTATACCTCACTCTCCTTCTACCTCTGTATACCTCACTCTCGCTCTCTCTCTGTCTCACACTGTATACCTCACGCTCGCCCTCTCTCTCACACTGTATACCTCACTCTCTCCCTCTCTCTCACACTGTATACCTCACTCTCTCCCTCTCTCACACACTGTATACCTCCCTCTGTCCCTCTCTCTCACACTGTATACCTCACTCTCTCTTTCTCTCACACTGTATACCTCACTCTCCTTCTACCTCTGTATACCTCACTCTCTCTCTCTCTGTGTCTCACACTGTATACCTCCCTCTCTCCCTCTCTCTCACACTGTATACCTCACTCTCTCCCTCTCTCACACACTGTATACCTCCCTCTCTCCCTCTCTCTCACACTGTATACCTCACTCTCTCCTTCTCTCACACTGTATACCTCACTCTCCTTCTACCTCTGTATACCTCACTCTCTCTCGCCCTCTCTCTCACACTGTATACCTCACTCTCTCCCTCTCTCACACTGTATACCTCACTCTCTCCCTCTCTCACACACTGTATACCTCCCTCTCTCTCACACTGTATACCTCACTCTCTCCTTCTCTCACACTGTATACCTCACTCTCCTTCTACCTCTGTATACCTCCCTCTCTCCCTCTATCTCACACTGTATACCTCACTCTCTCTCTCTCTCTCTCTCTCTGTGTCTCTCTCTGTGTCTCACACTGTATACCTCACTCTCTCCCCCTCTCTCACACTGTATACTCACACTGTATACCTCTGTATACCTCACCCTACCTCTCTCTCACACTGTATACCTCACTCTCTGTGTCTCACACTGTATACCTCACTCTCTACTTCTCTCTCACACTGTATACCTCACTCTCTGTGTCTCACACTGTATACCTCACGCTCTCCTTCTCTCTCACACTGTATACCTCACTCTCCTTCTACCTCTGTATACCTCACTCTCTCCCTCTCTCACACACTGTATATCTCACTCTCTCCCTCTCTCTCACACTGTATATCTCACTCTCTCCCTCTCTCTCACACTGTATACCTCACTCTATCCCTCTCTCTCACACTGTATACCTCACTCTCTCCCTATCTCACACTGTATACCTCACTCTCCTTCTACCTCTGTATACCTCACTCTCTCCCTCTCTCACACTGTATACCTCACTCTCTCCCTCTCTCTCACTCTGTATACCTCACTCCCTCCTCTCTCACACTGTAGACCTCACCCTCCTTCTACCTCTGTATACCTCCCTCTCTCCCTCTCTCTCACACTGTATACCTCACTCTCTCCCCCTCTATCACACTGTATACCTCACTCTCCTTCTACCTCTGTATACCTCACTCTCTCCTTCTCTCACACACTGTATACCTCACTCTCCTTCTACCTCTGTATACCTCACTCTCTCCCTCTCTCTCACACTGTATACCTCACGCTCTCCCTCTCTCTCACACTGTATACCTCACTCTCCTTCTACCTCTGTGTATCTCACTCTCTCCCTCTCTCTCACACTGTATACCTCACTCTCTCCCTCTCTCACACACTGTATACCTCCCTCTCTCCCTCTCTCTCACACTGTATACCTCACTCTCTCCCCCTCTATCACACTGTATACCTCACTCTCCTTCTACCTCTGTATACCTCACTCTCTCCCTCTCTCTCACACTGTATATCTCACTCTCTCCCTCTCTCTCACACTGTATACCTCACTCTCTCCTTCTCTCTCACACTGTAGACCTCACCCTCGTTCTACCTCTGTATACCTCACTCTCTCCTTCTCTCTCACACTGTATACCTCACTGTCTCCCCCTCTCTCACACACTGTATACCTCACTCTCTCCTTCTCTCTCACACTGTATACCTCACTCTCCTTCTACCTCTCTCTCACACTGTATACCTCACTCTCTCCCTCTCTCTCACACTGTATACCTCAATCTCTCTCTCTCTCTCTCTCTCTCTCTCTCTGTGTCTCACACTGTATACCTCACGCTCTCCCTCTCTCTCACACTGTATACCTCACTCTCTCCCCCTCTATCACACTGTATACCTCACTGTCCTTCTACCTCTGTATACCTCACTCTCTCCTTCTCTCACACACTGTATACCTCACTCTCCTTCTACCTCTGTATACCTCACTCTCCCCTCTCTCTCACACTGTATACCTCACTCTCTCCTTCTCTCTCACACTGTATACCTCACTCTCTCACTCTCTCTCTCACACTGTATACCTCACACTCTCCCCTCTCTCACACTGTATACCTCACTCTCTCCTTCTCTCTCACACTGTAGACCTCACTCTCTCCCTCTCTCTCACACTGTATACCTCACTCTCTCCCTCTCTCTCACACTGTATAACTCACTCTCTCCCTCTTTCTCACTCTGTATAGCTTACTCTCTCCTTCTCTCTCACACTGTATACCTTACTCTCTCCCTCTCTCACACACTGTATAACTCACTCTCTCCCTCTTTCTCACACTGTATACCTCACTCTCTCCCCCTCTCTCACTCTGTATACCTTACTCTCTCCCTCTCTCACACTGTATACCTCACTCTCCTTCTACCTCTGTATACCTCACTCTCTCCCTCTCTCTCACACTGTATACCTCACTCTCTCCCTCTCTCTCACTCTGTATACCTCACTCCCTCCTCTCTCACACTGTAGACCTCACCCTCCTTCTACCTCTGTATACCTCCCTCTCTCCCTCTCTCTCACACTGTATACCTCACTCTCTCCCCCTCTCACACACTGTATAACTCACTCTCTCCCTCTCTCTCACACTGTATACCTCACTCTCTCCCTCTCTCTCACTCTGTAAACCTCACTCCCTCCTCTCTCACACTGTAGACCTCACCCTCCTTCTACCTCTGTATACCTCACTCTCTCCCTCTCTCTCACACTGTATACCTCACTCTCTCCTTCTCTCTCACACTGTAGACCTCACCCTCGTTCTACCTCTGTATACCTCACACTCTCCTTCTCTCTCACACTGTATACCTCACTGTCTCCCCCTCTCTCACACACTGTATACCTCACTCTCTCCTTCTCTCTCACACTGTATACCTCACTCTCCTTCTACCTCTCTCTCACACTGTATACCTCACTCTCTCCCTCTCTCTCACACTGTATACCTCACTCTCTCTCTCTCTCTCTCTCTCTCTCTCTCTCTCTCTCTGTGTCTCACACTGTATACCTCACGCTCTCCCTCTCTCTCACACTGTATACCTCACTCTCTCCCCCTCTATCACACTGTATACCTCACTGTCCTTCTACCTCTGTATACCTCACTCTCTCCTTCTCTCACACACTGTATACCTCACTCTCCTTCTACCTCTGTATACCTCACTCTCCCCCTCTCTCTCACACTGTATACCTCACTCTCTCCTTCTCTCTCACACTGTATACCTCACTCTCTCACTCTCTCTCTCACACTGTATACCTCACACTCTCCCCCTCTCTCACACTGTATACCTCACTCTCTCCTTCTCTCTCACACTGTAGACCTCACTCTCTCCCTCTCTCTCACACTGTATACCTCACTCTCTCCCTCTCTCTCACACTGTATAACTCACTCTCTCCCTCTTTCTCACTCTGTATAGCTTACTCTCTCCTTCTCTCTCACACTGTATACCTCACTCTCTCCCTCTCTCACACACTGTATAACTCACTCTCTCCCTCTTTCTCACACTGTATACCTCACTCTCTCCCCCTCTCTCACTCTGTATACCTTACTCTCTCCCTCTCTCACACTGTATACCTCACTCTCCTTCTACCTCTGTATACCTCACTCTCTCCCTCTCTCTCACACTGTATACCTCACTCTCTCCCTCTCTCTCACTCTGTATACCTCACTCCCTCCTCTCTCACACTGTAGACCTCACCCTCCTTCTACCTCTGTATACCTCCCTCTCTCCCTCTCTCTCACACTGTATACCTCACTCTCTCCCCCTCTATCACACTGTATACCTCACTCTCCTTCTACCTCTGTATACCTCACTCTCTCCTTCTCTCACACACTGTATACCTCACTCTCCTTCTACCTCTGTATACCTCACTCTCCCCCTCTCTCTCACACTGTATACCTCACTCTCTCCTTCTCTCTCACACTGTATACCTCACTCTCTCACTCTCTCTCTCACACTGTATACCTCACACTCTCCCCCTCTCTCACACTGTATACCTCACTCTCTCCTTCTCTCTCACACTGTATACCTCACTCTCTCCCTCTCTCACACACTGTATAACTCACTCTCTCCCTCTTTCTCACACTGTATACCTCACTCTCTCCCCCTCTCTCACTCTGTATACCTTACTCTCTCCCTCTCTCACACTGTATACCTCACTCTCCTTCTACCTCTGTATACCTCACTCTCTCCTTCTCTCTCACACTGTATACCTCACTCTCTCCCACACTGTATACCTCACTCTCTCCCTCTCTCACACACTGTATACCTCACTCTCTCCTTCTCTCTCACACTGTATACCTCCCTCTCTCCCACACTGTATACCTCACTCTCTCCCTCTCTAACACACTGTATACCTCACTCTCTCCCCCTCTATCACACTGTATACCTCACTCTCCTTCTACCTCTCTCACACACTGTATACCTCACTCTCTCCCTCTCTCTCACACTGTATACCTCTCTCTCTCCTTCTCTCTCACACTGTATACCTCACTCTCTCCCACACTGTATACCTCACTCTCTCCCTCTCTCACACACTGTATACCCCCCTCTCTCCCTCTCTCACACACTGTATACCTCCCTCTCTCCCTCTCTCTCACACTGTATACCTCACTCTCTCCCTCTCTCTCACACTGTATACCTCACGCTCTCCTTCTCTCTCACACTGTATACCTCACTCTCCTTCTACCTCTGTATATCTCACTCTCTCCCTCTCTCTCACACTGTATACCTCACTCTCTCCCTCTCTCACACACTGTATACCTCCCTCTCTCCCTCTCTCTCACACTGTATACCTCACTCTCTCCCCCTCTATCACACTGTATACCTCACTCTCCTTCTACCTCTGTATACCTCACTCTCTCCCTCTCTCTCACACTGTATATCTCACTCTCTCCCTCTCTCTCACACTGTATATCTCACTCTCTCCCTCTCTCTCACACTGTATACCTCACTCTCTCCCTCTCTCACACACTGTATACCTCACTCTCTCCTTCTCTCTCACACTGTAGACCTCACCCTCGTTCTACCTCTGTATACCTCACTCTCTCCTTCTCTCTCACACTGTATACCTCACTCTCTCCCTCTCTCACACACTGTATACCTCACTCTCTCCTTCTCTCTCACACTGTATACCTCACTCTCCTTCTACCTCTCTCTCACACTGTATACCCCACTCTCTCCCTCTCTCTCACACTGTATACCTCACTCTCTCTCTCTCTCTCACACTGTATACCTCACTCTCCTTCTACCACTGTATACCTCACTCTCTCCCTCTCTCTCACACTGTATATCTCACTCTCCTTCTACCTCTGTATACCTCACTCTCTCCTTCTCTCACACACTGTATACCTCACTCTCCTTCTACCTCTGTATACCTCACTCTCTCCCTCTCTCTCACACTGTATACCTCACTCTCTCCCACTATCTCACACTGTATACCGCACTCTCTCCCTCTCTCTCACTCTGTATACCTCACTCTGTATACCTCACTCTCCTTCTCTCTCTCACACTGTAGACCACCCTCCTTCTACCTCTGTATACCTCACTCTCTCTCTCTCACACTCTGTATACCTCACTCTCTCCTCTCTCTCACACTGTAGACCTCACTCCCTCCTTCTACCTCTGTATACCTCACTCTCTGTATACCTACTCACCTCTCTCACACTGTATACCTCTCTCTTCTTCTCTCACACTGTATACCTCACTCTCCTTCTACCACTGTATACCTCACTCTCTCCTTCTCTCTCACACTGTATACCTCACTCTCCTCTCTCACACTGTACCTCACTGTATACCTCACTCTCCTTCTACCACTGTATACCTCACTCTCTCTCTCTCTCTCTCTCTCTCTCTCTCTCTCTCTCTCTCTCTCTCTCTCACACACACTGTAGACCTCCCTCTCTCCCTCTCTCTCACACTGTATACCTCACTCTCCCCTCTCACTGACACGGTATACCTCACTCCCTCTCTCTCACACTGTATACCTCACTCTCTCTCTCACACTGTATACCTCACTCTCTCCCTCTCTCTCACTCTGTATACCTCACTCTCCCTCTCTCCTTCTCTCACACACTGTATACTTCACTCTCCTTCAACCTCTGTATACCTCCCTCTCTTACACACTGTATACCTCACTCTTTCCCTCTCTCTCACACTGTATACCTCACTCTCTCCCTCTCTCACACTGTATACCTCACTCTCTCCCTCTCTCTCACTCTGTATACCTCACTCTCCCCCTCTCTCTCACACTGTATACCTCACTCTCTCCTTCTCTCTCACACTGTAGACCTCACCCTCCTTCTACCTCTGTATACCTCACTCTCTCCCTCTCTCTCACTCTGTATACCTCACTCTCTGCCTCTCTCTCACACTGTATACCTCACTCTCTTCTTCTCTCACACTGTAGACCTCACTCTCCTTCTACCTCTGTATACCTCACTCTCTCCTTCTCTCTCACACTGTATACCTCACCCTCTCCTGCTCTCTCACACTGTATACCTCACTCTCCTTCTACCACTGTATACCTCACTCTCCTTCTACCACTGTATACCTCACTCTCTCTCTCTCTCTCTCTCTCTCTCTCTCTCTCTCTCTCTCTCACACACTGTATACCTCCCTCTCTCCCTCTCTCTCACACTGTATACCTCACTCTCTCCCTCTCACTCACACGGTATACCTCACTCTCTCCCTCTCTCTCACACTGTATACCTCACTCTCTCTCTCACACTGTATACCTCACTCTCTCCCTCTCTCTCACTCTGTATACCTCACTCTCCCTCTCTCCTTCTCTCACACACTGTATACTTCACTCTCCTTCAACCTCTGTATACCTCCCTCTCTTACACACTGTATACCTCACTCTTTCCCTCTCTCTCACACTGTATACCTCACTCTCTCCCTCTCTCACACTGTATACCTCACTCTCTCCCTCTCTCTCACACTGTATACCTCATTCTCTCCCTCTCCCTCACACTGTATACCTCACTCTCTCCCTCTCCCTCACTCTGTATACCTCACTCTCTCCCTCTCACACACACTGTATACCTCACTCTCTCCCTCTCTCTCACACTGTATACCTCACTCTCCCTCTCACTCAAACGGTATACCTCACTCTCTCCCTCTCTCTCACACTGTATACCTCACTCTCTCTCACACACTGTATACCTCACTCTCTCCCTCTCTCTCACTCTGTATACCTCACTCTCCCTCTCTCCTTCTCTCACACACTGTATACTTCACTCTCCTTCAACCTCTGTATACCTCACTCTCTCCCTCTCTCTCACACTGTATACCTCCCTCTCTTACACACTGTATACCTCACTCTTTCCCTCTCTCTCACACTGTATACCTCACTCTCTCCCTCTCTCACATTGTATACCTCACTCTCTCCCTCTCTCTCACACTGTATACCTCACTCTCTCCCTCTCCCTCACACTGTATACCTCACTCTCTCCCTCTCCCTCACTCTGTATACCTCACTCTCTCCCTCTCTCTCACACTGTATACCTCACTCTCTCCTTCTCTCTCACACTGTATACCTCACTCTCTCCCTCTCCCTCACACTGTATACCTCACTCTCTCCCTCTCCCTCACTCTGTATACCTCACTCTCTCCCTCTCTCTCACACTGTATACCTCACTCTCTCCTTCTCTCACACACTGTAGACCCAACTCTCCTTTTACCTCTGTATACCTCACTCTCTCCCTCTCTCTCGCACTGTATACCTCACTCTCTCTCTCTCACACACTGTATACCTCACTCTCCTTCTACCTCTGTATACCTCACTCTCTCCTTCTCTCACACACTGTATACCCCTCTCTCTCTCTCTCTCTCTCTCTCTCTGTGTCTCACTCTGTATACCTCACTCTCTCCCTCTCTCACACACTGTATACCTCACTCTCCTTCTACCTCTGTATATCTCACTCTCTCCCTCTCTCACACTGTATACCTCACTCTCTCCTTCTCTGTCACACTGTATCGGTCCACTTCAATAAAAGGTCCTCTTTGTGCCTCTGCCCGTCCCGGAATCCCTGTTTCCACGGTGACAGTTGGGGAACACACTGACAAGGCATGTGAATGGTCGTTGATGATTTTAGCCAAGAGTCGAAACATTTCTCACTCATATCTTACATAGTGTGTCAGTAACAACCACTGTCATGATTCAAACAGTTTTTGTTGGAGTAGATGGACACCCAAGTTGAACTGTCAGGGCCATGTATATCACTGTGTTTGAGAAGTGTCTAAGGATCTATTCATTGGTGTTGATTCTGTACGTTATCTCACTCTCAGGGACTCTTCAGGCAGGCGCTACTTAGCTTAAAGCATATGTTAATATGGCTATAGACCCAGCAGTGTGATCACAACTCATAGGTGTGACAAATAGGAGGACAACCACATCCTCACATCCTGTTATCTGCCTACCACTTCTCTAACAGGTTGATAAGTCTGCATCCCAAATGGCACCCTAGGGGCCATAGGGCTCTGGTCAAAAGTAGTGCACTATATCAGGAATAGCCTGGTCAAAAGTAGTGCACTATATAGGGAATAGCCTGGTCAAAAGTAGTGCACTATATCAGGAATAGCCTGGTCAAAAGTAGTGCACTATATAGGGAATAGCCTGGTCAAAAGTAGTGCACTATATCAGGAATAGCCTGGTCAAAAGTAGTGCACTATATAGGGAATAGCCTGGTCAAAAGTAGTGCACTGTATAGGGAATAGTCTAGTCAAAAGTAGTGCACTATATAGGGAATAGCCTGGTCAAAAGTAGTGCACTATATCAGGAATAGCCTGGTCAAAAGTAGTACACTATATAGGGAATAGCCTGGTCAAAAGTAATGCACTATATAGGGAATAGCCTGGTCAAAAGTAGTGCACTATATAGGGAATAGCCTGGTCAAAAGTAGTGCACTATATAGGGAATAGCCTGGCCAAAAATAGTGCACTATATTGGGAATGGAGTGCCATTTGGAAACGTTGGCCCCCTTACAGACCTGTTTTAGTGTTTGTCTGTGATGTGACTCACTGACTAGTTAGAAGACAACCAATGGTAAACATGCTAGGGCCTACAGAGGATGTTACCTGACGGCGAGACGATGAGTGTATGATGATGTTTCTATAATGTTAACATATATAAACACCTCAGAACAGCCTCAGCTCATCGGGGCATGGACTCCACAAGGTGTTGAAAGCGTTCCACAGGAATGCCGGGCCACTTTGACTCCAATGCTTCCCACAGTTCTGTCAAGTTGGCTGTATGTCCTTTGGGTGGTGGACCATCACACAGGAAATTGTTGAGTGTGGAAAAACCCAGCAGCCTTGCAGTTCTTGACACAAACCGGTGCGCCTGGCACCTACTACCATACCCCGTACAAAGGCACTTCAATCTTTTGTCTTGCCCATTCACCCTCTGAATTGCACACATACACAATCCATGTCTCAGTTGTCTCAAGCCTTAGAAATCCTTCTATAACCTGTCTCCTCCCCTTCATCTACACTGATTGGTGGATTTAACAGGTGACGTCGATAAGGGAACATATCTTTCACCTGGATTCACCTGGTCAGTCTATGTCATGGAAAGAGCAGGTGTTCATAATATGTGCGGAGTTATTAACAGTGTTGTTACAACTTGATAATAGTGTCCCTAACCCTATAATATCTGAGCCGTGTAGTAGTATGGAGCAGAATGCTACAGTTATGGAAGTGTGAGCCTCATTTCTCTATTTGTTTGAAGTGTAAAGTCCACCTGGCCTGTGTTGGGTTGGGTCTTGTTATGGTATGTGAACTTAACCTGATTCTGGTGTCACCACCCTACTTAGCAAAATGCTCTTTATTGGTCTGCAGTATAAAATGCTCATACACCTTGTTCGGAACAATGTCTATTAAATCGATTTATATTGGCTCCCACAGCATATGTGAAGAGTAGATTTTAAAAAATGCTTTATTGGGCTAAAGGCTAAATCCTAACCCATTCATTCTTTCTGTGCTGGTTCAGTTCTGAAGATTTTACATTTTACATTTTAGTCATTTAGCAGATGTTCTTATCCAGAGCATTGTCATCATTCATCGTAATTAATTTTATTTATCCAGGATAGACCACAAAGCGACTTACAGTTAATTCCTTCATCTTAAGGTAGCTCGGTAAGACAACCACATATCACAGTCATAGTAAGTCAAATCTTTCCCTGATTAAAGAAGCTATCAGCGAAGTCAGTGACATTAAGAAAAGAAAATAACTCTGCCAGTGTTTGTAGCGTTCCTCTGTGTCTCTCTGTGTTGTTTCTGTTATTGTGATGGATGGTGTCGTGACATGAGTGTTGTTTTGTTGTCTTCGGAGGCCTAAGTAGTGGTTTGATAAACACTCACACTCATCTCAGTAGGCCCCTGTAAATACTGTGTTTTCCTTATGACCAGCCGACATGTCTGCTCCTCAGACCAGTAATCTGTACACATTGTCATGCTGCGACTTGTCCAGATAGGTGATCACTGACACAGTCACCCATGGCCAGATTCCCCCTTACTTAGCTTTACAATAAGATAATTAGCACATGTGCAGTATCACATTTGAGCTTCAGGCTGCTGTATGAGTTGTGATCTGTAATAGCTAGGTTGTCTAAACATGAAGTTGATTATTATTATCTTTGTCATTATATTCAGACCTGAAGTTAACAGGGTGGAAGAATACTTCATGTTTCACTGTGAATGCGTAAAAGCTGTTATGCTTCATGGAAGTGTTTGTATGTGTCTACCATTCGATCACTCTGACACCTTACTGTAATAAGACACGACGTTGCATAGGACTATACAGTATGCATTGTTGTTTTTGTCATTGTTGTTATTTGTGTACTACTGCAGGACCCTGGGAACCAGGACACACACACACATAAAAGCTGAGCATTTCATATCTCATATCACAGGTGATGAAAGTGTGTAGGAGAGTCTGTTATTTACGATGGTGGGATCTCTCTCTCTCTCTCTCTGTCTCTCTGTCTCTCTCTGTCTCTCTCTGTCTCTCTGTCTCTCTCTGTCTCTCTCTCTCTCTCTCTGTCTCTCTGTCTCTCTCTGTCTCTCTCTCTCTCTCTCTCTCTCTCTGTCTCTCTGTCTCTCTCTCTCTCTCTCTGTCTCTCTCTCTCTCTCTCTCTCTCTCTCTCTCTCTCTCTCTCTCTCTCTCTCTCTCTCTCTCTCTCTCTCTCTCTCTCTCTCTCTCTCTCTCTGCAGGTTGGAACATGCCCGGGTCCTTATCCTTTAATGTGGGAACTGCTGGAGCCAAGTTATTCTCTGAACCTTCTGTAGAGGAGTTTGGATACACTGTGCAACAGTTCGGGAATCACCAGGGCAAATGGTGAGGCTACTGAGTCATGCATTGCATAGGCCGCAATGCAGAAGTATTGTGTGGTAGAATGCACTCGGTTCTGTTATTTCACAGACATAATTTAAAGGTAGCTAAATCATGGTAGGAATAGAATAATGATAATCGTACGCTGTACTACACTATGCTGATGTTGTGCTTTGTCCAGTCACTCTCACACAGAAATACAACACACCCCAGCAGAGCAGCAGACCTAAACCCTACTGTTGTATTTGGGGTCGGAACCCCTACTGGGAACATCCGTTTTCTCAAGCCACTGTTGTTCTGGTTCTTTACCACTAGGTCACATGACCCTCAGCAAAGTTGGCAACGGGGCTGGATGCAGACACTTCAAACACAGTAGTGGCACGCACACACACAGAGATACACATGCAGATACACACACAGATACACACACACAAACCCTTGACAAACCACCACACATACATTATACAGTTGTCTGCTGATCAGCGCAGACATCACAGTTAGACTCTTGGGTTCACATCTTTGTTCACATACACACTTCCTGTGGTCTGTAATGCTGTCTGTCTGCATCCTGGAGACTACAGAGGAGACATTTTCATTTTGATACGTCTATGCTTCCTTTCCTACCCGTCATAAATAAACATGGAGACTGAGGCTTAACCTATTAACTCTCTCTGTGTGGATGGAAAAGTCAGTAACCAAGGAAACTAAGGCTTAACCTATTAACTCTCTCTGTGTGGATGGAAACGTCAGTAACCAAGGAAACTAAGGCTTAACCTATTAACTCTCTGTGTGGGTGGAAACGTTGGCAACCAAGGAAACTAAGGCTTAACCTATGTCATATTAACTATCTCTGTGTGGATGGAAACGTCAGTAACCAAGGAAACTAAGGCTTAACCTATGTCATATTAACTCTCTCTGTGTGGATGGAAACGTCAGTAACCAACGAAACTAAGGCTTAACCTATGTCATATTAACTATCTCTGTGTGGATGGAAACGTTGGCAACCAAGGAAACTAAGGCTTAACCTATGTCATATTAACTATCTCTGTGTGGATGGAAACGTCAGTAACCAAGGAAACTAAGGCTTAACCTATGTCATATTAACTCTCTCTGTGTGGATGGAAACGTCAGTAACCAAGGAAACTAAGGCTTAACCTATGTCATATTAACTCTCTCTGTGTGGATGGAAACGTCAGTAACCAACGAAACTAAGGCTTAACCTATGTCATATTAACTATCTCTGTGTGGATGGAAACGTCAGTAACCAAGGAAACTAAGGCTTAACCTATGTCATATTAACTCTCTCTGTGTGGATGGAAACATCAGTAACCAAGGAAACTAAGGCTTAACCTATGTCATATTAACTCTCTCTGTGTGGATGGAAACGTCAGCAGCCAAGGAAACTAAGGCTTAACCTATGTCATATTAACTCTCTCTGTGTGGATGGAAACGTTGGCAACCAAGGAAACTAAGGCTTAAGCTATGTCATATTAACTCTCTCTGTGTGGATGGAAACGTCAGTAACCAAGGAAACTAAGGCTTAACCTATGTCATATTAACTCTCTCTGTGTGGATGGAAACGTCAGTAACCAAGGAAACTAAGGCTTAACCTATGTCATATTAACTCTCTCTGTGTGGATGGAAACGTCAGTAACCAAGGAAAGGGGCCTGAAGATGTTTCTCTGTCTGCACTCTCCACTAGACAAACATTTCATCAGAGATGTTAAGTGGGAAATGAACCAACAGAACAAATAATGATATGAGTTGTATAATTGCCCCAAGGACTTACAGGGCCTTGCAAAAGCATTCAGACCCGTTGGATTTCTTCATATTTTATTGTAATACAAAGTGGGATTAAAACGTATTTCGTTTTTTTTTTTTACAATCTACACAAAATACTCCGTTAATGTCAAAGTGTAATAAAAATGTATAAAATATATCAATTAAATAACTAAAACACAGTCGTTGCCTAAGTGTTCAGCTCCCTAAGTCAATACGCTAGAAAAACCTTTTGCATTGATTACAGCTGTGAGTCTTCTTGGGTAAATCTCTAAGAGCTTTACACACCTGGATTGTGCAATATTTGCACGTTATTCTTTTCAAAATTCTTCAGGCTCTGTCAAGATGTTGGGGATCATGGTTAGCCAGCAATTATCAAGCAGATTTAAGTATTTTCGATGTCAAGCATACCCACACCATGATGCTGCCAACACCATGCTTGAAAATGAAGAGAATCAGTTACTCAGTGTTGTGTTGGATTTGCCCCGAACATACAGCTTTACATTTAGGCCAAAAAGTGTATTCCTTTACTGTGTTTTTTTTTTCAGTAGTACTTTAGTTGCATACAAGATGCATATTTTGGAGTATTTTTATTCAGTATATTTGTATTCTTTTCAGTCTGTCATTTTGGCCATTTTCGTGGAGTCACTACAATGTTGTTGATCCATCCTCAGTTTTCTCCTGTCACAGACATTAAATTCTGTAGCTCTTTTAAAATTACCAATGACCTCATGGTAACATCACCGAGCAGTTTCCTTTCTGTCCTGCAGCTTAGTTCAGAAGGACAACTGTATCTTTGATTTGTCTGGGTGGTTTAATACACAATCCACAGCACCATTATTAACTTGACAATGTTTAAAGAGATATTCAATGTCTGATTTGTTATTGTTACCCATCTACCAATCACTGTCTGTCCTTCTTTATGAGGCTTTTCGAAAAGCTCCCTGGTATTTGTAGTTTAATCTGTGCTTGAAATTCACTACTTGACTGAGTGACCTTACAGATGTTGTATGTATGGTGGACAGAGGAAGGGGTGGTCATAAGCAAATCATTAAAAAACCTATTATTTCACACAGACTGAGTCCATGTAATTTATTATGTGTTTGTTAATCCAACTATTTTAGGCTTGATTAAACAAAGAGGGTGAATACTTTTTATAACAACTTTACACTGATTATACAAAACAAAACTGTGGGAGTCAACGTGGGCCAGATTTTTCTTCCACTTTGACATTACAGTATTTTTAGTAGATTGTTGACACAAAAGATAATTCAATCAATTTTAATCCCTCTTTGTAACACAATAAAATATGAAGAAATCCAAGGGGTCTCAATAATTTTGCAAGGTCCTGTAATTGGATGTTTTTTATATGGTTTTGACTAACCTCTTCCCTGGGCTAATTCAACAGGTTTTGACTAACAACGTCCCCGGGCTAATTCAACAGGTTTTAACTAACAACGTCCCCGGGCTAATTCAACAGGTTTTGACTAACAACGTCCCCGGGCTAATTCAACAGGTTTTAACTAAACTCAACCCCGGGCTAATTCAACAGGTTTTAACAAACCTCTTCCCCGGGCTAATTCAACAGGTTTTAACAAACCTCTTCCCCGGGCTAATTCAACAGGTTTTGACTAACCTCTTCCCCGGGCTAATTCAACAGGTTTTGACTAACAACGTCCCCGGGCTAATTCAACAGGTTTTAACTAAACTCAACCCCGGGCTAATTCAACAGGTTTTAACAAACCTCTTCCCCGGGCTAATTCAACAGGTTTTGACTAACCTCTTCCCCGGGCTAATTCAACAGGTTTTAACAAACCTCGTCCTCCGGCTAATTCAACAGGTTTTGACTAACCTCTTCCCCGGGCTAATTCAACAGGTTTTAACAAACCTCGTCCTCCGGCTAATTCAACAGGTTTTGACTAACAACGTCCCCGGGCTAATTCAACAGGTTTTAACTAAACTCAACCCCGGGCTAATTCAACAGGTTTTAACAAACCTCTTCCCCGGGCTAATTCAACAGGTTTTGACTAACCTCTTCCCCGGGCTAATTCAACAGGTTTTAACAAACCTCGTCCTCCGGCTAATTCAACAGGTTTTGACTAACCTCTTCCCCGGGCTAATTCAACAGGTTTTAACAAACCTCGTCCTCCGGCTAATTCAACAGGTTTTGACTAACCTCCTCCCTGGGCTAATTCAACAGGTTTTAACAAACCTCTTCCCCGGGCGAATTCAACAGGTTTTAACAAACCTCTTCCCCGGGCTAATTCAACAGGTTTTAACTAACCTCTTCCCCGGGCTAATTCAACAGGTTTTAACAAACCTCGTCCTCCGGCTAATTCAACAGGTTTTGACTAACCTCTTCCCCGGGCTAATTCAACAGGTTTTAACAAACCTCTTCCCTGGGCTAATTCAACAGGTTTTAACTAACCTCTTCCCCGGGCTAATTCAACAGGTTTTGACTAACCTCCTCCCTGGGCTAATTCAACAGGTTTTAACTAACCTCTTCCCCGGGCTAATTCAACAGGTTTTAACTAACCTCTTCCCCGGGCTAATTCAACAGGTTTTAACTAACCTCTTCCCCGGGCTAATTCAACAGGTTTTAACTAACCTCTTCCCCGGGCTAATTCAACAGGTTTTAACTAACCTCTTCCCCGGGCTAATTCAACAGGTTTTAACTAACCTCTTCCCCGGGCTAATTCAACAGGTTTTAACTAACCTCTTCCCCGGGCTAATTCAACAGGTTTTAACTAAACTCAACCCCGGGCTAATTCAACAGGTTTTAACTAACCTCTTCCCCGGGCTAATTCAACAGGTTTTAACAAACCTCAACCCCGGGCTAATTCAACAGGTTTTGACTAACCTCTTCCCCGACTAATTCAACAGGTTTTGACTAACCTCTTCCCCGGGCTAATTCAACAGGTTTTAACAAACCTCTTCCCCGGGCTAATTCAACAGGTTTTGACAAACCTCGTCCTCCGGCTAATTCAACAGGTTTTGACTAACCTCCTCCCCCCGGGCTAATTCAACAGGTTTTGACTAACCTCCTCCCCCCGGGCTAATTCAACAGGTTTTGACTAACCTCCTCCCCCCGGGCTAATTCAACAGGTTTTGACTAACCTCCTCCCCCCGGGCTAATTCAACAGGTTTTTGACTAACCTCCTCCCCCCGGGCTAATTCAACAGGTTTTGACTAACCTCCTCCCCCCGGGCTAATTCAACAGGTTTTGACTAACCTCACCCCCCCCGGGCTAATTCAACAGGTTTTGACTAACCTCACCCCCCCCGGGCTAATTCAACAGGTTTTGACTAATAATGTCCCAAGGCCAATTCAGCAGGTTTTTGACTAACCTCATCCTAGAGCTAATTCAACAGGTTTTGACTAACAACGTCCCAGGACTAATTCATCATTTTTTGACTAACCTTGTTGTCACGGTTTTCTTTAGGTGTAAGAGAGTCAGACCAAAATGCGGCGTGGCTATTGCGATCCATGTTTAATGAAAACAAAGTAAACACGAATCAAATACAAAAACAATAAACGTAACACGAAAACCGAAACAGCCTAATACTGGTGCAAAGTAACACAGAGACAGAACAAAGACAAACTAGACATGTAACATAGAATGCCCACCCAGCTCACACCCTGACCAACCAAAACATAGAAACATACAAAGCAAACTATGGTCAGGGTGTGACAGTACCCCCCCCCAAGGTGCGGACTCCGGCCGCAAAACCTGAACCTATTAGGGAGGGTCTGGGTGGGACTCTGTCCGCGGTGGCGGCTCTGGTGCTGGACGTGGCCCCCACTTCACCGTAGTCTTAGTCCCCCACCTTGTCCGCTTCCGTGGCCTCCTAGCCACGGCGACCCTATTTAATGACCCCACTGGACTGAGGGGCAGCTCGGGACAGAGGGGCGGCGGCTCGGGACAGAGGGGCGGCGGCTCGGGACAGAGGGGCGGCGGCTCGGGACAGAGGGGCGGGGGCTCGGGACAGAGGGGCGGGGGCTCTGGCGCCTCTGGGCTGAGGGCCTCTGGCGCCTCTGGGCTGAGGGGCTCTGGCAGCAGCGCCGGACAGGCGGGAGACTCCGGACAGCGCCGGGCGGGAGACTCCGGCAGCAGCGCCGGACAGGCGGGAGACTCCGGCAGCAGCGCCCGGACAGCGCCGGACAGCGGGAGACCCGGCAGCAGCGCCGGACAGGCGGGAGACTCCGGCAGCAGGGCCGGACAGGCGGGAGACTCCGGCAGCAGCGCCGGACAGGCGGGAGACTCCGGCAGCAGCGCCGGACAGGCGGGAGACTCCGGCAGCAGCGCCGGACAGGCGGGAGACTCCGGGAGCAGCGCCGGACAGGCGGGAAGCTCAGATGGTGCCGGGCAGACGGGAAGCTCTGGTAGCGCCGAACAGGCGGGAGACTCCGGCTGCGCTGGAGAGGAGGAAGGCTCTGGCAGCGCTGAAGAGGCGGGAGACTCCGGCAGCGCTGGAGAGGAGGGAGCCCCTGTAAGGATGGACCGGAGAGACAGCCTGGTGCGGGGGGCTGCCACCGGAGGGCTGGTGCGTGGAGGTGGTGACGGATAGACCGGGCCGTGCAGGCGCACTGGAGCTCTTGAGCACCGAGCCTGCCCAACCTTACCCGGTTGAATTCTCCTGGTCGCCCTGCCAGTGCGGCGAGGTGGAATAGCCCGCACTGGGCTATGCAGGCGAACCGGGGACACCGTGCGCAAGGTTGGTGCCATGTAAGCCGGTCCAAGGAGACGCACTGGAGACCAGATGCGTAGAGCCGGCTTCATGGCACTTGGCTCGATGCCCACTCTAGCCCGGCCGATACGCGGAGCTGGAATGTACCGCACCGGGCTATGCACCCGCACTGGGGACACCGTGCGCTTCACAGCATAACACGGTGCCTGCCCGGTCTCTCTCGTCCCCCGGTAACCACAGGAAGTTGGCTCAGGTCTCCTACCTGGCGTAGCCATACTCCCTGTGAGCCTCCCCCCAATACATTTTTGGGGCTGACTCTCAGGCTTCCATCCACGACGCCGCGCTGCCTCCTCATACTAGCGCCTCTCCGCTTTAGCCGCCTCCAGTTCTTCCTTGGGGCGGCGATATTCTCCTGGCTGAGCCCAGGGTCCTTTACCATCCAATTTGTCCTCCCATGTCCATTCTTCCAAGTAGTGCAGCCTCTCCCACTGCTGCTGCTCCTGTTGCTGCTGCATCTGTTGCTTCTCCTGCTGCTGCTTTTTCCGTTGCCCGTTACCACGCCGCTTGGTCCTGTTGTGGTGGGTGATTCTGTCACGGTTTTCTTTAGATGAAAGAGAGTCAGACCAAAATGCGGCGTGGCTATTGCGATCCATGTTTAATGAAAACAAAATAAACACGAATCAAAAACAAAAACAATAAACGTAACACGAAAACCGAAACAGCCTAATACTGGTGCAAAGTAACACAGAGACAGAACAAGGACAAACTAGACATGTAACATAGAATGCCCACCCAGCTCACACCCTGACCAACCAAAACATAGAAACATACAAAGCAAACTATGGTCAGGGTGTGACACTCGTCCCAGGGCTAATTCATACATTTTTGACTAACAACGTCCCAGGACTAATTCATAAATTTTTGACTAACCTCGTCCCCGTGGGCTAATTCAACAGGTTTTGACTAACCTCGTCCCCGTGGGCTAATTCATCAGGTTTTGATAACCTCGTCCCAGGGCTAATTCATCAGGTTTTGACTAACCTCGTCCCCGTGGGCTAATTCAACAGGTTTTGACTAACCTCGTCCCCGTGGGCTAATTCATCAGGTTTTGACTAACCTCGTCCCCGTGGGCTAATTCAACAGGTTTTGACTAACCTCGTCCCCGTGGGCTAATTCAACAGGTTTTGACTAACAACGTCCCAGGGCTAATTCATCAGGTTTTGACTAACCTCCTCCCCGTGGGCTAATTCAACAGGTTTTGACTAACAACGTCCCAGGGCTAATTCATCAGGTTTTGACTAACCTCCTCCCCGGGCTAATTCAACAGGTTTTGACTAACCTCCTCCCCGGGCTAATTCAACAGGTTTTGACTAACCTCGTCCCAGGGCTAATTCATCAGGTTTTGACTAACCTCGTCCCAGGGCTAATTCATCAGGTTTTGACTAACCTCGTCCCCGTGGGCTAATTCAACAGGTTTTGACTAACAACGTCCCAGGGCTAATTCATCAGGTTTTGACTAACCTCCTCCCCGGGCTAATTCATCAGGTTTTGACTAACCTCCTCCCCGGGCTAATTCAACAGGTTTTGACTAACCTCCTCCCCGGGCTAATTCAACAGGTTTTGACTAACCTCCTCCCTGGGCTAATTCAACAGGTTTTGACTAACCTCCTCCCCGTGGGCTAATTCAAAAGGTTTTGACTAACCTCGTCCCCGGACTAATTCAACAGGTTTTGACTAACCTCCTCCCCGGGCTAATTCAACAGGTTTTGACTAACCTCCTCCCCGGGCTAATGCATCAGGTTTTGACTAACCTCCTCCCCGTGGGCTAATTCAAAAGGTTTTGACTAACCTCGTCCCCGGACTAATTCAACAGATAGAGAGTCAGCTGGTGGATGACACTGGGTTTATTGCAGAATAACAGTAGAGATTTAGCCTGGGTAGCAGAGACTGATTCTCAAACTAGTAGAGATTTATTGTTTGGTCATTTTTCATCTTGACAAATACCCCACTTTACGAGGAGACGAGGAGGGTAAAGGATAAAAACAGTGAGTGAATATAGGGAAAACCCAGAGTCCCTGTGAACCCCAAAGAATAGAGGTGCCTTGTTGTATTGAAAGGCTGAATGTATGACATCACAGAGAAATCCGGGGTCAAAGTACACTCCCTTTGTCTAATTGGCGGCTTCCTGTCTCAGAGTGTAGGTTTTGGCTCTAACACAAAGTCAGGGGACGTTTATCACCCTCTGAATCACACTACTTGCTGAATCACTATTCCTATGAAGCACAATTAAATAAGGGGAGTTTTGGAATATTCCAGGAAACAACATTGAACACAAATACCAAGAATTGTATACTTAATGGTAGCAGTTCATCTAACACCAGCAATGAGAAGCACAACACAATAGTGTGTATTCTGTAGCCAGTGGAAGGCATGTTTCTCTTCTTTGTGACACCAGGCTTGCGAAGAACTTTGCCCACCGTCCATCAAGTCCTGCATCCAGCTGATGCTATGGACTTTCATTCAGTCTTTACTAGGTTTAATATCACACCAACATATAGATTTGTTTGCAATAGAACATCATACAGGTATTCCCAGAACTCCAGATGTACCCTCATGAATGGCCAATCAAAACACAGCAAGACTTCACTGACACACCCCAATGGCCATACTTTCAGTATGTCTGTGCCCACTCTTTCTCAGTCTGAGTGGTGCTGTTGTGTTGTTATACTGTACCTCACAGGATGTTGTAGTGAGTCCATCTGTGTGTCAACAGTTTAGAAACGCTAGGTGGTCTGTCTGTCCACACTGTGTAGTCTAGCAAGGTGGGGCTTTCCTCCATGATGTGTCATGTGTAATGGATTGGGCTGTTGTGTGTGTGTGTGTGTGTGTGTGTGTGTGTGTGTGTGTGTGTGTGTGTGTGTGTGTGTGTGTGTGTGTGTGTGTGTGTGTCTGTGTCTGTGTGTGTGTGTGTGTGTGTCTGTGTCTGTGTGTGTGTGTGTGTGTGTGTGTGTGTGTGTGTGTGTGTGTGTGTGTGTGTGTGTGTGTGTGTGCGTGTGTGTGTATATAAGCTAATCAAGAAAGGGTAATATGTGTGGCTGGTTTTTATGGGAGGGTGTTTGACATCACATTGTGTAATGTAGTGGGCATGTATGTCCTGACTGGCTGACTCACATGGTGGTAATGCTGTGTAATCACCATGGTTACCCAGCTCCTGATCCACCAGCAGCAGACAACGGGACTGCCACTGATTATGGCTCTCTCCTTCTCATGCAACAGAAGGAGACTGAAAACATCCCCTTACAGATGTAGGATCTTAATTTGAGCCAGTTTGTTACAGCAGGAGAATAATCCTTTATTATGTGGATTTATATAATGGACATTTATTTGATAGGGATTGATACATTTTTCGTAGGGGGAAATCAAGTCTAACATTCTAAAGTCGAAATTACAATTTTTAGAAGCCTTTTTAAACCTCGAACACACTACAAGTTTGTATTTCCTGCTGTGCAGGAAAATTCTCTGCAACAAAAGAGTGATCAGCACTTTGAGATATCAGCTGATGTACGAAGAGCTATATAAATAAATTTGATTTGATCAAATTAAGACCCTACATGTCTGCACTTTGCCCCTCGGGGTTAAGGTGCTTATTATACCTTCCACCCTAAGATGAACTGTGATGATGTTGGTAGAGTATGTGTTTACCTTCCACCCTAAGATGAACTGTGATGATGTTGGTAGAGTATGTGTTTACCTTCCACCCTAAGATGAACTGTAATGATGTTGGTAGAGTATGTGTTTACCTTCCACCCTAAGATGAACTGTAATGATGTTGGTAGAGTATGTGTTTACCTTCCACCCTAAGATGAACTGTGATGATGTTGGTAGAGTATGTGTTTACCTTCCACCCTAAGATGAACTGTAATGATGTTGGTAGAGTATGTGTTTACCTTCCACCCTAAGATGAACTGTAATGATGTTGGTAGAGTATGTGTTTACCTTCCACCCTAAGATGAACTGTAATGATGTTGGTAGAGTATGTGTTTACCTTCCACCCTAAGATGAACTGTGATGATGTTGGTAGAGTATGTGTTTACCTTCCACACCTGTAGAAAAGAACAAACTCTGCTTACAGATCATGTTATTCTAATTGTCTTGTTGTGAATGTATGGTACTGTATCCAACTATTTCCTGACAATGGCATTACAGTAGTTGCCATTAATGAAGTAATTTAGATCTTCACACCATTGTAAATAACTATGTGTGTGTGTGTGTGTGTGTGTGTGTGTGTGTGTGTGTGTGTGTGTGTGTGTGTGTGTGTGTGTGTGTGTGTGTGTGTGTGTGTGTGTGTTTCCCCCCAGGTTGCTGGTTGGTTCTCCCTGGAGTGGATACAACCAGGACAGGAAAGGAGACGTCTACAAGTGTGAGATCAGAGGGGCCAGTTCAGGATGTCAGAGACTCAACCTGCAAAGTAAGACAGCTCCAGCTAATTTCTATAACCAACTCTTATTCTTTTAGCAATCCTTGTGTGACTCGTGTAGTGTTATCTTGTGTTTTACCATAGCATTCCTTTAAATCTCTTTGAATCCGGTCAAATCTGTCTGTCAGTCAGAATTATGGCCACAGAAGTTAGGATGGGATTTTGTTCAGAGTTGAGAGTTCTCATTGAACTCTGTGCTCATTTTGTGTTTTAATGAATGCTAGTAAACCTCTGTAATTACACCATGAGAATGTATTCAATAACACTTTAAAGTGTTTTTCTTATTGCAGCATAATTATTCCTGTAAGTACAGTGTACTAACTGTTCGTCCTCTCCTGTTACAGACTCAGTCAGCATATCAACAGTGAGTAATGTCAATGTCAACATGAGCCTGGGGCTGACCCTAACCCGTACAGCTACAGAAGATACATTTATGGTAATTCAATTTTACATCACTACTTCTGTACAGCTGTAGAACTACCCTAACCCTAGCTACCCTAACCCTAGCTACCCTAACCCTAGCTACCCTAACCCAAGATACCCAAGCTACCCTAACCCAAGCTACCCTAACCCGAGCTACCCTAGCTACCCTAACCCTAGATTCCCTAGATACCCTAGCTACCCTAACCCTAGATATCCTAGCTATCCTAACCCTAGATATCCTAAGCCTAGCTAACCTAACCCTAGATATCCTAAGCCTAGCTAACCTAACCCTAGATACCCTTGTTACCCTAGCTACCCTAAACTGAGATACCCTAGCCCGCACGGTCACAAGGGAAAAATGTATTCATGGTAAGCAGATTTAACCTATATCTGATTGTACAGTTGGAAAACTCCTAGAAGATCAGTTTGGGATTGGCTGATAGCCTAAAGGTTGTTTTGGATGTCTCATGCGTCTTCTTTTCCTGGTAGACATGTGGACCTCTGTGGGCTCAGAAATGTGGCAGTCAATATTACTACCCAGGGATCTGTGCAGAAGTCAGCCCTCTCTTCACCCCCCTGTCTTCATTCTCACCTGCCCTTCAGAGTAAGAGTCCACAATCATTTTGACATGTGTATCCTTAGAATACGAATTCTGTATTGTTTTCACCTTTGATTAAAAGTACAAATGAAGTCCTGCTGTATATCATATTTAACACCCCTTTGTAATTGGAGTTATACATGGCTACCGTCTTTCCAGCTTGTGGGGGTCCCATGGATATTGCTATTGTCTTGGATGGCTCTAACAGTATATATCCCTGGCCACCAGTTGTGGCTTTCCTCAAGAAACTGTTGGAGAACTTGGATATTGGACCTGACAATACTCAGGTAAGTGGGATCACAGTTATCAGTGTACTGTACATAATTTCTGTACAACATAATTTCTGTACATCATTTCTACCTGGGCTCCGGTAGAATGAAATGCCACGACTGACATTTATTTATAGGAATTGTCAAAAGCCGGATGCAATCGACAATGCAGCTTTTAAAGGCAATGTTCCTCATTCAAGATAAACCATGCATATTTCGTCTCATTTTGAAATTGCCTTTAAAAGCCGCATTGCCGACAACCCACTGTCGGATTGAATCCTGGCCCAAGTAAATGACATGCATTTGTCCCTATCAGTTTGTTTGTTGACTTTATGTTTTTGCTTTCAGGTAAGTATTATACAGTACGCGGTTGATCCGGATTTTGAATTCTATCTGAACTCCTACAAAACCAAAGACTCAATCATTGCGGCCGCAGCGAACATACCCCAGAAGTCAGGCCTGGAGACTAACACCTTCCGGGCCATTGAATTTGCCAGGTGCGTCTCAGTGAGCAACACTTTCCCTGACTGCAATGCCAACATTCTCAGTAATTTCCTCTTGTTTTCTGGTAGTCAATGGGTCCTTATGTATTCTAAATAAACATATCCTGCCTCTGTTGACTCAACATATTTATAAAAAGACTTGAACAAAAGGATTAGAACCTCTATTTGCAAA
This sequence comes from Oncorhynchus nerka, assembly GCF_034236695.1. Taxonomy (NCBI): domain Eukaryota; kingdom Metazoa; phylum Chordata; class Actinopteri; order Salmoniformes; family Salmonidae; genus Oncorhynchus; species Oncorhynchus nerka. The sequence continues at coordinate 89,784,104 of NC_088417.1, forward strand.
CTGAAACCCCCCAAAAAAGGGGGTTAGAATGGAACACTTGAATAGAATGGAAAGGAATACAACACTTGGAAGAATGGAATTCAATGGAATCCAACACAATAAAATGTGTTCAGAACAAGCGTTTTAGAAGCTATGCTTATTGCTATTGACTTGGGTTTGAGATGGATGTTGCTGTTTGACACCTATTGAGTGTGCATCTCAGACGGCAGGCGTTCCTGCCTACGAACGGTGCCCGACCTGGAGCCAGCAAGGTGATGGTGGTGGTGACGGATGGAGAGTCTCACGACAAGGGCCTCAAAGACGACGTCATCGGGAAGTGTGAGCAGGAGAAGATCACCCGGTTTGGTATTGCTGTAAGTTAATATCACATTTAGCTTGACGTATATATATCTAGGTTTGTCTCTCTTTAGCAAAAGGCACATAGGTATACATACGTATATACAGTGTTAAGTGTGAGGTATTAACATTTACTGTTTGATCCCTTTATAACATGACATTTTTATGTTTGATTAATCGTCCCTTTCATTCTAATATAAATCGCTTTAAGATGTATTATTTATTATGTTTCTAGGTCCTCGGGTATTACATAAGGAATGACATCGACACTAAAAACCTGATTGCTGAGATCAAGTCCATCGCCAGTACCCCGACAGACAGGTACTTCTTTAATGTGTCAGCTGAGGAAGCTCTGCTTGAGATCGCTGGAACTCTGGGAGACAGAATCTTCAATATAGAGGGTACACTACCGTTTTATAAAGTCATTTATTCACATTTTTTTTTATAGAGGTCAAATTTGTATCCATAATGAAAAAATATCGACCTATATACATTCCTTCAATATGAATGGACCTTGAAGACATGTTACCTTTTTAAGAAGGTAGCAGTCTTACTCTGTACAGGACACTAAACAAAGCCACTAATCTTTTCATTGTGTGTTGTCTCGAGAGACAGGTACTGGGAAAGGGGGTGATTTTCAGATGGAGATGTCCCAAGTGGGCTTCAGTGCCCACCAAACCAAGAAGCAGGTATGTATGGGCTATGGATACTATCACACAAACCTCCACATGTATTTCCAACATGTAAGCCACTATTCAGCATGTTTAAACAGGCCATTCTCTCCCACTTGTTCTAGAATATGATGATGCTGGGTGCAGTGGGGGCCTATGGCTGGAGTGGTACTGTGGTTCACTACACTCCTCAGAAATCAGACATCTTCCCCAAGACGGCCTTCGAGAACATTCTAGAGGACAGAAACCACAGTTCACTATTAGGTATGTGAGTTTGATATGTTTTACAAGTCAATATTTGCTCCTTTATCTTCATTTTAAGCAGTGCTATTTTATTGTTGGTTTATCATACAGCACCAAGCCATTCTTACGCCTCTTGATTTTCCAACAATTTCTAAGCCAATTTGAATGTTTATTGGAGCTCAAACTAAATATATCTTGATTTACATTGTGACTGGCAGTAAAACCTCTAGCACTGGATATTGTTACAGATCAGTCCATAATGTTCTGTTTGGCTGTTCGGTTCAGGCTACTCTGTGACAACGCTGAATGATGGCAGCACGGAGTACTACGTGGCTGGCGCTCCTCGGTCCAACCACACTGGACAGGTCATAGTGTACATCATCAACAGCAAAGGACAACCCACCGTCATAGACTCCCAGAGAGGAGATCAGGTATTAGGGTGGGACTGGCTGACAGAGAAGAGCATGTACCTTTTTTCTGGTGGTAGATGTCATAGCTTTCTATTATCTCTGTTCTCTCTATTATCTATGTGTGATCTATCATATCTGACTTGTTAATGTTGTTGTCCTTTGTTTCTACTCACTGACTCTAAAGATACTGTGTGTTCCATGTGCTTTCTATTCTGTAGATAGGCTCTAAAGATACTGTGTGTTCCATGTGCTTTCTATTCTGTAGATAGGCTCTAAAGATACTGTGTGTTCCATGTGCTTTCTATTCTGTAGATAGGCTCTGAAGATACTGTGTGTTCCATGTGCTTTCTATTCTGTAGATAGGCTCCTACTATGGCAGTGTACTCTGTCCTCTGGATGTGGATAAAGATGGTGTGTCTGATATACTGCTGGTCGGCGCTCCCATGTTCATGAATGAACAGAAGAAGGAGACTGGGAAGGTCTATCTCCTCTCTTTCACCAAGGTAAGCCACACATACTGTACTCTACTGCACTGTGCTGTATTCTACTGTACTGCACAGTACTGTATTCTACTGTACTGTAACCTACTGTAGTCTACTGTACTGCACTCTACTCCACTGTGCTGTACTCTACTGTGCAGTATTGTACTGTACTCTACTGTACTGTAACCTACTGTAGTCTACTGTACTGTACTCTACAGTACTGTAACTTACTGTAGTGTACTGTACTCTACAGTACTGTAACTTACTGTAGTCTACTGTACTGTAGTCTACTGTACTGTTACCTACTGTAGTCTACTGTACTGTACTCTACTGTACTCTACTGTAACCTACTGTAGTCTACTGTACTGTAACCTACTGTAGTGTATTGTACTGTAGTCTACTGTACTGTTACCTACTGTAGTCTACTGTACTGTACTCTACTGTACTCTACTGTAACCTACTGTAGTCTACTGTACTGTAACCTACTGTAGTCTACTGTACTGTAACCTACTGTAGTGTATTGTACTGTACTCTACTGTACTGTACTGTAACCTACTGTAGTCAAATCAAATCAAATCAAATTTATTTATATAGCCCTTCGTACATCAGCTGATATCTCAAAGTGCTGTACAGAAACCCAGCCTAAAACCCCAAACAGCAAACAATGCAGGTGTAGAAGCACGGTGGCTAGGAAAAACTCCCTAGAAAGGCCAAAACCTAGGAAGAAACCTAGAGAGGAACCAGGCTATGTGGGGTGGCCAGTCCTCTTCTGGCTGTGCCGGGTAGAGATTATAACAGAACATGACCAAGATGTTCAAATGTTCATAAATGACCAGCATGGTCGAATAATAATAAGGCAGAACAGTTGAAACTGGAGCAGCAGCACAGTCAGGTGGACTGGGGACAGCAAGGAGTCATCATGTCAGGTAGTCCTGGGGCACGGTCCTAGGGCTCAGGTCCTCCGAGAGAGAGAGAAAGAAAGAGAGAATTAGAGAGAGCATATGTGGGGTGGCCAGTCCTCTTCTGGTTGTGCCGGGTGGAGATTATAACAGAAAGTGGCCAAGATGTTCAAATGTTCATAAATGACCAGCATGGTTGAATAATAGTAAGGCAGAACAGTTGAAACTGGAGCAGCAGCATGGCCAGGTGGACTGGGGACAGCAAGGAGTCATCATGTCAGGTAGTCCTGGAACATGGTCCTAGGGCCCAGGCCAGTTGAAACTGGAGCAGCAGCATGGCCAGGTGGACTGGGGACAGCAAGGAGTCATCATGTCAGGTAGTCCTGGGGCATGGTCCTAGGGCTCAGGTCCTCCGAGAGAGAGAAAGAAAGAGAGAAGGAGAGAATTAGAGAACGCACACTTAGATTCACACAGGACACCGAATAGGACAGGAGAAGTACTCCAGATATAACAAACTGACCCTAGCCCCCGACACATAAACTAATGCAGCATAAATACTGGAGGCTGAGACAGGAGGGGTCAGGAGACACTGTGGCCCCATCCGAGGACACCCCGGACAGGGCCAAACAGGAAGGATATAACCCCACCCACTTTGCCAAAGCACAGCCCCCACACCACTAGAGGGATATCTTCAACCACCAACTTACCATCCTGAGACAAGGCCGAGTATAGCCCACAAAGATCTCCGCCACGGCACAACCCAAGGGGGCGCCAACCCAGACAGGCCGACCACAACAGTGAATCAACCCACCCAGGTGACGCACCCCCCCAGGGACGGCATGAGAGAGCCCCAGTAAGCCAGTGACTCAGCCCCGTAACAGGGTAGAGGCAGAGAATCCCAGTGGAAAGAGGGGAATCGGCCAGGCAGAGACAGCAAGGGCGGTTCGTTGCTCCAGAGCCTTTCCGTTCACCTTCCCACTCCTGGGCCAGACTACACTCAATCATATGACCCACTGAAGAGATGAGTCTTCAGTAAAGACTTAAAGGTTGAGACCGAGTTTGCGTCTCTGACATGGGTAGGCAGACCGTTCCATAAAAATGGAGCTCTATAGGAGAAAGCCCTGCCTCCAGCTGTTTGCTTAGAAATTCTAGGGACAATTAGGAGGCCTGCGTCTTGTGACCGTAGCGTACGTGTAGGTATGTACGGCAGGACCAAATCAGAGAGATAGGTAGGAGCAAGCCCATGTAATGCTTTGTAGGTTAGCAGTAAAACCTTGAAATCAGCCCTTGCTTTGACAGGAAGCCAGTGTAGAGAGGCTAGCACTGGAGTAATATGATCAAATTTTTTGGTTCTAGTCAGGATTCTAGCAGCCGTATTCAGCACTAACTGAAGTTTATTTAGTGCTTTATCCGGGTAGCCGGAAAATAGAGCATTGCAGTAGTCTAACCTAGAAGTGACAAAAGCATGGATTAATTTTTCTGCATCATTTTTGGACAGAAAGTTTCTGATTTTTGCAATGTTACGTAGATGGAAAAAAGCTGTCCTCGAAATGGTCTTGATATGTTCTTCAAAAGAGAGATCAGGGTCCAGAGTAACGCCGAGGTCCTTCACAGTTTTATTTGAGACGACTGTACAACCATTAAGATTAATTGTCAGATTCAACAGAAGATCTCTTTGTTTCTTGGGACCTAGAACAAGCATCTCAACAAGTAGTCTACTGTACTGTACTCTACTGTACTCTACTGTAACCTACTGTAGTCTACTGTACTGTAACCTACTGTAGTGTATTGTACTGTAGTCTACTGTACTGTTACCTACTGTAGTCTACTGTACTGTAACCTACTGTAGTGTATTGTACTGTACACTACTGTACTCTACTGTACTGTAACCTACTGTAGTCTACTGTACTGTACATTGAGATACTCTGAGATAACTACTGCAGCCCTCCTCCTCCACATACAACACCCGTTCTGCCAGTCACATTCTGTTAAAGGTCCCCAAAGCACACACATCCCTGGGTCACTTGTCTTTTCAGTTCGCTGCAGCTAGCGACTGGAACAAGCTGCAACAAACACTCAAACTGGACAGTTTTATCTCAATCTCTTCATTCAATAACTCAATCATAGACACTCTTACTGACAGTTGTGGCTGCTTTGCGTGATGTATTGTTGTCTCTACCTTCTTGCCCTTTGTGCTGTTCTCTGTGCCCAACAATGTTTGTACCCTTTTTTGTGCTGCTACCATGTTGTGCTGCTGCCATGTTGTGTTGCTAACATGTTGTTGTCATGTTGTGTTGCTACCATGCTGTGTTGTCATGTGTTGCTGTCATGCTATGTTTTTTATTTTTTATTTATTTCACCTTTATTTAACCAGGTAGGCAAGTTGAGAACAAGTTCTCATTTACAATTGCGACCTGGCCAAGATAAAGTTGTTGTTGTCTTAGGTCTCTCTTTATGTAGTGTTGTCTCTCTTGTCGTGATGCGTGTTTTGTCCTATATATATATATATTCCTGCTTCCCCGCAGGAAGCCTTTTGCCTTTTGGTAGGCCGTCATTGTAAATAAGAATTTGTTCTTAACTGACTTGCCTAGTTAAATAAAGGTTCAATCAATGTTTTTTTGTACTGTACTCTACTATACCGTAACCTACTACAGTCTACTATATGTACTGTACTCTACTATACTGTACTCTACTCTACGGTACTGTAATCTACTGCCGTCTACTATATGTACTCTACTCTACTCTACGGTACTGTAATCTACTGCAGTCTACTATATGTACTGTACTGTACTATACTGTACTCTACTATACCGTAACCTACTACAGTCTACTATATGTACTGTACTGTACTCTACTATACTGTACTCTACTCTACGGTACTGTAACCTACTGCAGTCTACTATATGTACTGTACTCTACTCTACGGTACTGTACTCTACTCTACGGTACTGTAACCTACTGCCATCTACTATATGTACTGTACTCTACTCTACTATACTGTACTCTACTCTACGGTACTGTACTCTACTCTACGGTACTGTAACCTACTGCAGTCTACTATATGTACTCTACGGTACTGTACTCTACTCTACTATATGTACTCTACTCTACGGTACTGTACTCTACTCTACGGTACTGTAACCTACTGCAGTCTACTATATGTACTCTACTCTACGGTACTGTACTCTACTCTACGGTACTGTAACCTACTGCAGTCTACTATATGTACTGTACTCTACTCTACGGTACTGTAACCTACTCCCAAAGCTTTCTCACGACAATGCCCAGCACATCTTCCTAAAGCCTTTCATCTCTTTTCTGAGGGCAGACCCAATCAATGCTGTATATTTCATCTAATGCTTTCAGTTTGGTCTCCACACCACAACTTCTGAGCACAGTGGTTCAGGACATTCTGAAAGAGATCATCCTAAGCACACTTACAATATATTCAATATGAATTATTTTGCATTGGTGTTTCTAGGGCATCCTAAGTGACCAGGGGATCCTGAGGGGTCCGTCCCCGGCGGACAACGCTCGTTTTGGGATGTCCATCTCAGCGGTGCCTGACCTCAACATGGATGGTTACAGTGATGTAGTGGTGGGAGCCCCGCTGGAAGACAACAACAGGGGGGTCATTTATGTCTTCAACGGGGACAAGAAGAAACTGAGGACACAGTGTTCTCAGGTAGCGACAGGACTCAACACTGTCCTCTGAATACAGACCTGCTGATGATGCAGATGGTGCTCAGGATGTTAGAAATCAGTCAACGTGAGCATTGGATGTGAGATCCAGTTGTGAGATCATCTTTTATCCTGTTCATTTCAGAGAATCCTGGGCTCCAAGCTGGACCCTGCATTGAAGTATTTTGGGCGGTCCCTAGACGCCAACTCTGACCTAAACGATGACACCATCCCAGATGTATCAGTGGGGGCTTATGGGAAGGTGGTCCAGCTCTGGTGAGATTTGCTAGTTTCTTCTCTTTTCTTTGTATTAACCCTGTTCCACCCCCCCCCCAACTATATAATTTTGTTTCCCACAATTCCAACACGTCCCACTCAAGTTGCCAGCTGTTCTTAGCAGCTGGCCAACTTATTTTGGGTGAAAGTAACTCTAAACCAAACCAATGGAATTACAGTAGGTTGTGAGAGAAACATCCAATACTTGTCTCCTCAAGTTTTAGTTGACTGAGGGAGATGTGCTGTCTCATGGACAGCTTGCTATTAACTGTGTAAACTAATTGAGTGTTGTTCTCTCGTCCCACTCCATATGAAGAGCAGAACAGCTTGCTGAAATACAATAATGTCCATTCCCCATTGGGTCTGACACTGCTGCTAACCACTTCTACATAGCTGCTGATGTCCATTATATCATTATTTAAAGAATGAATCAACCAGTCAGTCAACCAATTAACCAATCAATGAACCAATAAAGGAATGAATCAATCAACCAATCTAAAGTTGACTCCTACAGTATGACTTAATGATTAGGATTATGACAAGAAATCTCAGTAGACTGTTCCTCTCCCAGGTCTCGAGGTCTGGCCGTGGTGACAGCGAGGGCGACCTTTAACCCTGACAAGGTCAACATCCTGAGTAAGACGTGCAGGGTCAGTGGGAGGCTGGTGTCCTGCTTCAATACCACTGTCTGTTTCAGTGCAACCTTCAGGCCCAAGATACCTGTAGGACCTGTGGGTAAGCCCTGCTTTCCTGTGTCAATCTATCTCTCTCTCATTCTCCTTCTTTTGTCCTCTCCCTCTCCCTTCCCCTCTCCATATCAGTGGCCACGTTCAGTATTACAGGGGCTTCTCACATCATAGCAATGGTCTTAGCGCCCTCTAATTGTGTCTTGTTGCCTCTGTTACGTCTCACCTCAGCTCTCAGGTACAACCTGACCCTGGATGCTGATCTCCAGTCGTCTCGTGTCACCTCCAGAGGTCAGTTCAGTAACTCGGAGAGAGTCCTGCAGAAAGACATCCGGGTTTCCACCAGGGAGCTCTGTGACACCTATGAGGTTTTTGTTCAGGTAAAGATAGATAATATGAAATGATGGTTTGCTGAATGAAGTGTGTCTGGTTTTCCTCCTTCATCAGGTCTTATTGATTGATTGTGTTCATTTTGAATGGAGGAAGCATCCTTTCAACACTTAAAGGGGCAATCTGCAGTTGAAACAATAACAAAGCATAACCACTCTCAAATTCATAGACAGAGCTATGGATGCAAGGACTGACCAATCCATGATATAAAAATTATAGTTTTAACCATGTTTTGAGGCTATACAGTTGTTGTTCACATTTACATTGTTTACAAACATTGGAGTAAAACAAGCTTATGTTTAACCTCTCTGGGATATTTGGGACGGTAGCGTCCCACCCCGCCAACAGCCAGTGAAAGTGCAGGGCGCCAAATTCAAAACAACAAAAATCTCATAATTAAAATTCCTCAAGCATACAAAGATAACATTCTCGTTAATCCAGCCACAGTGTCTGATTTCAAAAAGGCTTTACAGCGAAAGCACCACAAACGATTATGTTAGGTCACCACCAAGTCACAGAAAAACACAGCCATTTTTCCAGCCAAAGAGAGGAGTCACAAAAAGCAGAAATATAGATAAAATTAATCACTAACCTTTGATGATCTTCATCAGATGACTTGTTACACAATACATGTATGTTTTGTTCGATAAAGTGCATATTTATATCCAAAAATCTAATTTTACATTGGCGTGTTATGTTCAGTAGTTCCAAAACATGCGATGATTTTGCAGAGCCACATCAATTCACAGAAATACTCATAATAAACATTGATAAAAGATACAACTATTATATATGGAACTTTTGATAAACTTCTCCTTAATGCAACCGCTGTGTCAGATTTCAAATTTTTTTTGCGGAAAAAGCACACCATGCAATAATCTGAGTACGGCGCTCAGAGACCAAAACAGCCAAAGATATATCCGTTATGTTGTGTAGTCAACATTAGTCAGAAATAGCATTATAAATATTCACTTACCTTTGATGATCTTCATCAGAATGCACTCCCAGGAATCCCAATTCCACAATAAATGTTTGATTTGTTCGATAAAGTTCATCATTTATGTCCAAATACCTTCATTTGTTAGGGTGTTTGGTAAACAAATCCAAACGCGCGTGCATGTCCAGCCGAAAGGTCGAACGAAAAGTCCAAAAAGTTATATTACAGGTCATAGAAACATGTCAAACTAAGTATAGTATCAATCTTTAGGATGTTTTTAACATAAATCTTCAATAATGTTCCAATAATGTTCCAACCGGAGAATTCCTTTGTCTATAGAAAAGCAATGGAACGTGAGGTAACTCTCACATGACCGCGCGTCACGAGCTCGTGCCTCTCTGCCAGACCTCTGACTCATTCCCCTCTCATTCGGCCCCACTTCACAGTAGAAGCATCAAACAAGGTTCTAAAGACTGTTGACATCTAGTGGAAGCCTTAGGAAGTGCAACATGACCAATATCCCACTGTATCTTCAATAGGGAATTAGTTGAAAAACGACGATATTTTTCACAGGTTTTCGTCTGACTAGTTATATTATACTCATTATACTCACAGACATCATTCAAACAGTTTTAGAAACTTCAGAGTGTTTTCTATCCAAATATACTAATTATATGCATATTCTACTCAAGCTACTCAATACTGCCTCCCAGTCACCAAGAAGTTAAGGTACTGATGGGGTACGACAGTTGAACTAAGCTCATGAGGCATTTATAAGTTATATTCTTCAAGAATCAATTGGTACATGTCATTAATATATCAATCTCTTTAAAAATAAATATATTATTATTTGAAGAACATTGCCAAGACTAATATTTACATGTATGTATAAACATTAAAAAGGATATAAAGTACACTACATTCCTGTATTCTCATGTGGTTTTCCTTATACAATTCCAAAAATGTTACTAAGTTCTGATCCTGTAGAGAATTAGCTATGTACAGTATGTAGCTAAAATGTTGTACAATGTTTGTTGTGTTGCACATGTTCCCAGTCAAATGAATGAAACAAATCAAATAAATCCTATCTTATTGTCTGCCAGGAGGCCCCTGACTTTGTGAGCTCCATCGGTCTGCGTGTGGACATCGCTCTGCATGACCCAGACTCCAGTCCTGTTCTAGATGTCCTCCGTCCTACTTCATGGGAGTTCTTTGTGAGTTTCAATAATATGTGATAGAGTATACAGTACCAGTATAAAGTTTGGACACAACTTTATTATTATTTTTTACTATTTTCTACATTGTAGAATGATAGTGAAGAAATAACACATATGGAATAATGTAGTAAACAAAAAAAGTGTTAAACAAATCAAACCATTTTATATTTGAGATTCTTCAAAGTAGCCACCCTGTGCCTTGATGACAGCTTTGCACGCTATTGGCAGTTGCTTGAAGTTTTTTTAAATGTCTATTGATGGTAGTATCTGTGCTTTATGTGTTAGTGCAGGGCTAGGGTTAGGGTTAGGGTTAGGGTTAGAGTTAGGGCTAGGGTTAGGGCTAGGGTTAGGGTTAGGGTTGGGGTTAGGGTTAGGGTTGGGGCTAGGGTTAGGGTTAGGGCTAGGGTTAGGGCTAGTGATAGTGTTAGGGTTAGGGTTGTGGTTGAGGCTAGTGTTAGGGTTAGGGTTAGATTAGTGTTAGGGTTAGGGTTGGGGTTGAGGCTAGGGTTGTGGTTGAGGCTAGGGTTAGGGTTGTGGTTGTGGTTGAGGCTAGGTTTAGGGCTAGGGTTAGGGTTGTGGTTGAGGATCGGGTTAGGGCTAGATTTGTGGTTGAGTCTAGGGCTAGGGTTGTGGTTGAGTCTAGGGTTGTGGTTGAGGCTAGGTTCAGGGCTAGGGTTGTGGTTGAGTCTAGGGTTGTGGTTGAGGCTAGGGTTAGGGTTGTGGTTAAGACTAGGGTTAGGGCTAGGGTTGTGGTTGAGACTGGGGTTAGGATTGGGGTTGGGGCTAGGGTTAGGGCTAGGGTTGTGGTTGAGGCTAGGGTTAGGGTTGTGGTTGTCGTTGAGGCTAGGTTTAGGGCTAGGGTTGTGGTTGAGGCTAGGGTTAGGGTTGTGGTTGAGGATAGGGTTAGGGCTAGGGTTGTGGTTGAGGCTGGGGTTAGGATTGGGGTTGAGGCTAGGGCTAGGTTTAGGGCTAGGGTTGTGGTTGAGGTTGAGGCTAGGGCTAGGGTTAGGGCTAGGATTAGGGTTGTGGTTGAGGCTGGGGTTAGAGTTGAACTGGGATGTAGAACTGGGATAGGGCACCTCCACATCTGAATTCCCAATTCAACCCATAAACAGAGTGTCATGTCTCTCTTAACACTCTTAACACAGATCCCATTCTCCAAAGACTGTGGCTCTGATGAGCTGTGTGAGAGTGACCTGCTCTTGAACGTCAAGAAAGGAGAGATGATTCCCAGGTGAGATCTGACACTCTCAATCCAGCATAGTAAATCCATACTGAACACGGCACTCAGTGGTGCAGGCTACCTTAAACCTAAATCAATTCAATTCAAATGGCCTTTATTGGCGGAAACATATGTTTACATTGCCAAAGCATGTGAAACACAACAAACAAAAGTGAAATAAACAATCAGAAATTAACACTCCCTATAAGATCTCATGAATAGCAAACACAGTATTCCAAAATGTTTTTCTGTGGGACCGGACAAATAAGTCATTTTCTGTTCTGCTGGTCTACTTTAGTGAGAATAAACTTCCTCTATCAAGCCTTGCTGGTTAAAGAAAATAAATTCAGATAGTTTCATAAGTTGAAAGACAGAGGCCATGATTCAAACACACCACAATGTAGCAACATTGCACTGAACTTGACTTTTAAAATCAATTTCCCTGACATGATAGCATTGACAGTAAACACTATGGATGTCGGCTCAAACATAATTACCTTTAACAGTTAAGTGCAGTGCGATTTGTTTGAATCCCAGCGAGTAATTAACAGACACACAGTACAGACAAACAGTACAGACAAACAGTACAGACAAACAGTACAGACAAAGACAGACAAAGACAGACAGACAGACAGACAGACAGATAGACAGATAGACAGACAGACAGACAGACAGACAGACAGACAGACAGACATTACAGACAGACAGACATTACAGACCAGCCAAACATTACAGACCAGACATACAGACAGCACATACATTACAGACAGACATTACAGACCAGACAGACATTACAGACAGACAGACATTACAGACTGACAGGCGTTACAGACCAGACAGACAGACATTACAGGCCAGACAGACAGACAAACATTACAGACCAGACAGACATTACAGACAGACAGACAGACATTACAGGCCAGACAGACAGACAAACATTACAGACCAGACAGACATTACAGACATTACAGACCAGACAGACAGACAGACCAGACCAGAGCAGACCAGAGCAGAGCAGACCAGACAGACAGACATTACAGACAGACAGCACCTCGGCCAGTCAGAGGGGTAGCATGATATATTTTATTTTCACTGCTCCAGTTAATGGTGACACTGTTAAAGGATTCCCCATCATAATATAGTGTCTTCATTACAAAGCACTGAAACAGTCTCACCCCATCATAATACAGTGTCTTCATTACAAAGCACTGAAACAGTCTCACCCCATCATAATATAGTGTCTTCATTACAAAGCACTGAAACAGTCTCACCCCATCATAATATAGTGTCTTCATTACAAAGCACTGAAACAGTCTCACCCCATCATAATATAGTGTCTTCATTACAAAGCACTGAAACAGTCTCACCCCATCATAATATAGTGTCTTCATTACAAAGCACTGAAACAGTCTCACCCCATCATAATATAGTGTCTTCATTACAAAGCACTGAAACAGTCTCACCCCATCATAATATAGTGTCTTCATTACAAAGCACTGAAACAGTCTCACCCCATCATAATATAGTGTCTTCATTACAAAGCACTGAAACAGTCTCACCCCATCATAATACAGTGTCTTCATTACAAAGCACTGAAACAGTCTCACCCCATCATAATATAGTGTCTTCATTACAAAGCACTGAAACAGTCTCACCCCATCATAATATAGTGTCTTCATTACAAAGCACTGAAACAGTCTCACCCCATCATAATATAGTGTCTTCATTACAAAGCACTGAAACAGTCTCACCCCATCATAATATAGTGTCTTCATTACAAAGCACTGAAACAGTCTCACCCCATCATAATATAGTGTCTTCATTACAAAGCACTGAAACAGTCTCACCCCATCATAATATAGTGTCTTCATTACAAAGCACTGAAACAGTCTCACCCCATCATAATATAGTGTCTTCATTACAAAGCAGTGTCTTCATTACAAAGCACTGAAACAGTCTCACCCCATCATAATATAGTGTCTTCATTACAAAGCACTGAAACAGTCTCACCCCATCATAATATAGTGTCTTCATTACAAAGCACTGAAACAGTCTCACCCCATCATAATATAGTGTCTTCATTACAAAGCACTGAAACAATCCCACTCACATACTGCAGGTATATTTTAACATTCATTCTTATCCCCTCTGTATTGTTTTGAGTAAAATGAGTCTTGTGTTTTGCAGCTCATCTAAGATGTTGGTCAGCTTTAAGAACAAGAGGCTGTCCTTCACTGTGTCTGTGACCAACAAGAAGGAGAATGCGTACAACACCCGAGTCATGGCCACATACTCCAAAAACCTCTTCTACGCCTCCATCACTCCTCCAGTATGGATCAGCCTCTTTGATGTTTAGCATGACACACACTATAGGATGACTATTTGCATATTTATCAGTAAACATTCCCTAAAATTGTGGGATTAATTTCAGAGTGATGAAACAGAGGTGAAGTGTAGCTCCACCCGAGAGACTCGTAGCCTCTCGTGCCAGGTGGGATACCCAGCTTTAAGGAAGACCCAGGAGGTAAGACCTGACGACAAAACGAAAAACTATGGGCGTGTGTGTAGGTCTCTCTCTCTTTCCTTGTCAGCCAGGGTTGTCGTTTCCTAAACAATACACATCTGTTCCCTGCAGGTGACATTCGTAATCAACTTTGACTTCAATCTGAATCAACTGCAGACCGAAGCCGACGTGAGCTTTGAAGCTCTAAGGTAGGAAGGAGTACACAGAACTTGCTTGTTTGTTGATCACATAGTAATCTCTCTTAGTCCTATGGATCTTCTGTTACATGACTGATTGATTGATTACATGTGCTTATTACAGTGACAGCACAGAGGTGAACCCCTCAGACAACCACGCCTCTATCTCCATCCCTGTCCACTATGATTCAGAGATCGCTCTCTCCAGGGAAGCAAATCTCAATTTCTACGTGGTTGACATGGACAATGAGGTGAAGACCACAGTGAATACTTTCAATGACATCGGTCCTGAGTTAAAATTCTCTCTGAAGGTGAGAAATAATGCACAAACAGGTACACAGTCATTATGTGTCAGTCAGTCTGTGGTAAAATACTTCCCCCTTGTGGTATAAATGGTAAGACAAGTGTTTTCTCTTCTGTTCAGGTTTCTACAGGGAATTTCCCAGTGAATATTGCCTACCTCACAGTCTCACTGCCCAGCGATACAGCAGGAGGCAACCCATTATTGTATGTGACAGGAGTCAACACTGCACCTGTGAGTAAAAATAACCAGTCAACCTGTTTCTAAATAACTAGGCATGGCCCAGGGTTGCTGGTTCAAATCCCAGGTTTGACGGGGGAGAATCTGGCAAGAATTACCTTTCTGATGGACTTAGTTATATTTTAAAGAGATTGACTGTTGCCCTCTTGTTGTTCTGCAGGCTGGAGATGTTAGCTGTGAAGTAGCCAGCCTCGTCAATCCTCTGAAGATCAGTGAGAAGCCTTACACACCATCCTTCTCCAAGGAGAACCTCATGAGCACAGAGGAGCTGGTGCGTTTGTGTGTGCATTCCTGTGTGTATTGTTTGTGACAGAGAGAGACAAAGAGGTTCAAGGTTTTACATCTAATGATCTCCTCTGAATGCATACCTGGGTCATTCCTACGATGGTTCAGTTTTACATCTAATGATATCCTCTGAATGCATACCTGGGTCATTCCTACGATGGTTCACAGTTTTACATCTAATGATCTCCTGTGAATGCATACCTGGGTCATTCCTACGATGGTTCAGTTTTACATCTAATGATCTCCTCTGAATGCATACCTGGGTCATTCCTACGATGGTTCACAGTTTTACATCTAATGATATCCTCTGAATGCATACCTGGGTCATTCCTACGATGGTTCACAGTTTTACATCTAATGATATCCTCTGAATGCATACCTGGGTGGTTCAGTTTTACATCTAATGATCTCCTCTGAATGCATACCTGGGTCATTCCTACGATGCGGTGCCTTTTGGAACTCATAACTTTTGAGGAAAAAATTATATATATTTAAAATAAAAATTGCATTCTAATCAGAAAAAAGGACATATTGAAAAACATATTGGTCAAGCTCAGGCACTTTATTTGTTTTTTCAGGTTCTTTTTATAACCTTTCAGGTGCATAATCCTAACAGGGTGGACATTTGGAGCCCAAATTCAAATCAAATCAAAATCAAATGTCATTGGTCACATACACACATTTAGCAGATGTTATTTTGGGTGTAGCGAAATGGTTGTGTTCCTAGCTCCAACATTGCAGTAATATCTACAAATTCACAACAATACTCACAAATCTAAAAGTAATAGAATGGAATTAAGAAATATATACATTTTAGGACAAGCAATGTCAGAGTGGCATTGACTAAAATACAGTAGAATACTGAAATGAGATGAGTAAAGCAGTATGTAACATTATTAAAGTGACCAGTGATTCCATGTACAGTGGGGAGAACAAGTATTCATTTATTTTTTTAACCTTTATTTAACTAGGCAAGTCAGATAAGAACAAATTCTTATTTTCAATGACGGCCTAGGAACAGTGGGTTAACTGCCTGTTCAGGGGCAGAACGACAGATTAGTACCTTGTCAGCTCGGGGGTTTGAACTTGCAACCTTCCGGTTACTAATCCAACATCTCTAACCACTAGGCTACACTGCCCGATTTTGCAGGTTTTCCTACTTACAAAGCATGTAGAGGTCTGTAATTTTTTTAATCATAGGTACACTTCAACTGTGAGAGACGGAATCTAAAACAAAAATCCAGAAAATCACATTGTATGATTTTTAACTTCTTGCGTCGAGCCATCCCGGATCCGGGATCGTGAATACAGCCTCAAGCTCATTACCATAACGCAACGTTAACTATTCATGAAAATCGCAAATGAAATGAAATTAATCTATTTGCTCTCAAGCTTAGCCTTTTGTTAACAACACTGTCATCTCAGATTTTCAAAATATGCTTTTGAACCATAGCTAAACAAGCATTTGTGTAACAGTATTGATAGCCTAGCATAGATTATGCCTCTTTCAGCATGCAACATTTTCCACAAAAACCAGAAAAGCATTCAAATAAAATCATTTACCTTTGAAGAACTTCGGATGTTTTCAATGAGGAGACTCTCAGATAGCAAATGTTCAGTTTTTCCTGAAAGATGATTTGTTTAGGACAAATCGCTCCGTTTTCTGCGTCACGTTTAGCTACGAAAAAAAATCTGTATCCAGGATTGTGTAAATATATCCGCAAGCTCATTAGCATAACACAACGTTAACTATTCATGAAAATCGCAAATGAAATGAAATTAATCTATTTGCTCTCAAGTTTAGCCTTTTATTAACAACACTGTCATCTCAGATTTTCAAAATATGCTTTTGAACCATAGCTAAACAAGCATTTGTGTAACAGTATTGATAGCCTAGCATAGGATTATGCCTCTTTCAGCATGCAACATTTTCCACAAAAAACAGAAAATAATTCAAATAAAATAATTTACCTTTGAAGAACTTCAGATGTTTTCAATGAGGAGACTGTTAGATAGCAAATGTTCCGTTTTTACAAAAAATATTATTTGTGTCGACTAATCGCTCCGTTTTGTTCATCACGTTTGGGTAAGGAAAAAATAAAATAATAATATTAAGTCATTAAAACGCGAACTTTTTTCCAAATTAACTCCATAATATCGACAGAAACATGGCAAACCAATGTTTAGAATCAATCCTCAAGGTGTTTTTCACATATCTATCGACGATAAAATCCATCGTGGCATTTTACTTTCTCTTCTGAAGAAATGGAACGTGCATGGACCTACAGATTACGCAATAATTTCGACACAGGACACCGGGCGGGACACCAGGTAAATGTAGTCTCTTATGGTCAATCTTCCAATGATATGCCTACAAACACGTCACAATGCTGCAGACACCTCGGGGAAACGACAGAAAGCGCAGGCTCATTCCTGGCGCATTCACAGCCATATAAGGAGACATTGGAACACAGCGCCTTCAGAATCTGGGGCATTTCCTGTATGAAACTTCATCTTGGTTTCGCCTGTAGCATTAGTTCTGGGGCACTCACGGATAATATCTTTGCAGTTTTGGAAACGACAGAGTTTTGTCTTTCCAATGCTGTTAATTCCATGCATAGTCGAGCATCTTTTCATGACAAAATATTGCGCTTAAAACGGGCACGTCTTTTTATCCAATTTATCCAAAATCAAATCAATTTTTATCCAAGTAATTCATTTGCATTTTATTGCATGACATAAGTATTTGATACATCAGAAAAGAATAACCTAATATTTGGTACAGAAACCTTTGTTTGGAAATACAGAGATCATACGTTTCTTGTAGTTCTTGACCAGGTTTGCACACACTGCAGCAGGGATTTTGGCCCACTCCTCCATACAGACCTTCTCCAGATCCTTCAGGTTTCGGGGCTGTCGCTGGGCAATACGGACTTTCTGCTCCCTCCAAAGATGTTCTATTGGGTTCAGGTCTGGAGACTGGCTAGGCCACTCCAGGACCTTAAGATGCTTCTTACGGAGCCACTCCTTAGTTGCCCTGGCTGTGTGTTTCAGGTCGTTGTCATGCTGGAAGACCCAGCCACGACCCATCTTCAATGCTCTTACTGAGGGAAGGTTGTTGGCCAAGATCTCGCGATACATGGCCCCATTCATCCTCCCCTCAATACGGTGCAGTCATCCTGTCCTCTTTGCAGAAAAGCATCCCCAAAGAATGATGTTTCCACCTCCATGCTTCACGGTTGGGATGGTGTTCTTGGGGTTGTACTCATCCTTCTACTTCCTCCAAACACGGCGAGTGGAGTTTAGACCAAAAAGCTAAATTTTTGTCTCATCAGACCACATGACCTTCTCCCATTCCTCCTCTGGATCATCCAGATGGTCATTGGCAAACTTCAGACGGGCCTGGACTTGCGCTGGCTTGAGCAGGGGGACCTTGCGTGCGCTGCAGGATTTTAATCCATGATGGCGTAGTGTGTTACTAATGGTTTTCTTTGAGACTGTGGTCCCTGCTCTCTTCAGGTCATTGACCAGGTCCTGCCGTGTAGTTCTGGGCTGATCCCTCACCTTCCTCATGATCATTGATGCCCCACTAGGTGAGATCTTGCATGGAGCCCCAGACCGAGTGTGATTGACCGTCATCTTGAACTTTTTCCATTTTCTAATAATTGCGCCAACAGTTGTTGCCTTCTCATCAAGCTGCTTGCCTATTGTCCTGTAGCCCATCCCAGCCTTGTGCAGGTCTACAATTTTATCCCTGATGTCCTTACACAGCTCCCTGGTCTTGGCCATTGTGGAGAGGTTGGAGTCTGTTTGATTGAGTGTGTGGACAGGTGTCTTTTATACAGGTAATGAGTTCAAACAGATGCAGTTAATACAGGTAATGAGTGGAGAACAGGAGGACTTCTTAAAGAAAAACTAATAGGTCTGTGAGAGCCGGAATTCTTACTGGTTGGTAGGTGATCAAGTACTTATGTCATGCAATAAAATGTAAATTAATTACTTAAAAATCATACAATGTGATTTTCTGGATTTTTGTTTTAGATTCCGTCTCTCACCGTTGAAGTGTACCTATGATAAAAAATTACAGACCTCTACATGCTTTGTAAGTAGGAAAACCTGCAAAATCAGGCAGTGTATCAAATACTTGTTCTCCCCACTGTACATAAGGCAGCAGCCTCTAAGGTGCAGGGTTGAGTTACCAGGTGGTAGCCGGCTAGTGATGGCCAAGAAATGACACACAAAAAAACAAATACTGCAAAGTTGCTTAGGAGCTAGAAGCAGTGCTGTCATGTCTGTCAATGCCATCTTTGTTCAAATTAGCCATAGCTCTGTGAGCAAGCAAGTTCGAGCTAGCATAATGTTGAACACTTGAACAGGATTTTAACTTCTCTATCAAACATATTTTAACATTTTGGAATTTTGTTGATTTTTCTCTATAATTAAGCCTAGCAGGGTGGAAATGTATGAGTGGGACATACAGACTAACAACATGAAACATGGAAGAATAGATACAGCTGAATGTTTACACTTATTTAGCTTTGCACTATTGTTTTCCCACCAAAGAAATGATGACACTTCCTGAATGTGGTGTCATTGTAGGAAGGGGTTGTTTTCTTAGATGGAGAATTAAAACAAACTAACAGGGTGGAAAGTGATATCAGGGACACTCAGAAAATCCTAAATAAAATAATAATAAATACAATAATCATGAGGGAAAAAAACATTGATGAGAGAGAATTTAAATAGGGCTATAAAATAATGAAGAAAGATTTTAATTATGCTATTACTTTAAGGCTTATGTTTCTTGTGGAAGTTGATGAATAACATGGCAAAAACACCTACATCCTACATTCAAAATGCAGAAAATTCCCTTTCAAGATCCATATTTTTGTTGTTCTTTTAAGGTAAAGGACACCTGACCTTATATTTAAAGCCTTTTGTTCTCCACATTTTACACTAAATAAGAAGTGGTATTTCCTCGGGACAGAAAAGGCACCGCATGGTAGGAATGACCCATCTATTGTTTTCGGATTCTTCCAGAACTGTAAGACAGCCAAGTGCCAGCCTATGAAATGTGTCCTGAAAGACATGGGGATGATGAGTGATTTCTTTGTGAACGTGACCACGCGGATATGGAACGGTACCTTTGCTGCTGTAAGTATAGACAGACAAATGTGTCTGTTCCACATTGTTTACATGCTTGCTTCTCCTCCTCTTTAATGGTGTCCAGACATCACCTCATTAGTCCTCCTCTTGTGTTGTCTTTGATCAGTCCTCATTCCAGTCCACTGTGCTGACTGTGAGCACAGAGATAGAGACTTCCCAACCTGAACTGCTGGTCATCTCTCACAAGCACCTGACGGTACTGTACTAATACATAAAATACTTCTCAATACACTTTAATGTTATATCTCTGATGTCCAGGCAGAGTTTGTTCATTTGTACAAGTTCAATGTGTTTAGATGACCAGCATATTAACAGTTACACTCGTTGTATTGCCTGACTGCTGGTGTGAAACATCGCGTCTTCTCCTGAACACTGTCATCTGTCTCCTGACCTGTCTGCAGGTTGACGTCACCATCAGTAAACCAGGGGTGAAAGGGGAGATCCCTGTAGGCGTTATTGTGGGCAGTGTGATTGGAGGCCTGCTTCTATTGGCTCTCGTCATTGGCCTGCTTTGGAAGGTATGTGCCAGTCTTTGGCACTTTATGATGTAAAACTCTCTTATACTGAACTACTGAAAAATACAGAAGCTCTGAGCTATCCTAACTAGACCAGCTATCCTTACCTCTATCACGCCAGTATCCCTCCACATTGTAAATATGGTATTAGAACTGACCCTGTATATACAGCGCTCTCCGTAATTATTGGGACAGTGAAGCATTTTTTAAAATTTTGGCCAAAGGTTTGGATTTGTCTGCACTTTAACCTCATGGTCATTGTTTGATTTCAAATCCAAACTTTTGGAGTATAGAGCCAAAATGTAAAAAAAAAAATGCTTCACTGTCAATTATTATGGAGGGCACCGTAGCTTCTTACTGTGTAGTGTTCTTATTGCTTAGCGTGTGTTTGTGTTCTACCTTGTTATTTTTAGTATTACATTGATATTGATTATGGCATTGTAGGGTTTGGAGCTTGCAAGAAAGGCATTTCACGGTACTTGTGCATGTGTCATTAAAAACGTGAAACATGAAATACTCCTACGTCATCTCTTATTCTTCCTTCACGTCTTCTGTTTCTCTCCCTCTGTCTCACTCTCGCTCTGTCTCTCTCTGTCTCTCCTTCCAGTTTGGTTTCTTCAGGAGAAAGTACCAGCAGCTGATGAAAAACACTGATGAAGACCAGGCGGAGACCGAGGGCCTGCAGGAGAATGCAGCAGCGTGAGAACCAGGCGCAGGAAAGAACCCATCTTAGAAACCACAATGTGCCAACGGACTGAGAACACAATGACCAAAGACCACAACCACAACCACACACAAACTGAACAAACATGATTTGTACTGACATATTGAGCAAATGGCTTGTTAGTGGAAGGGGCTGTTTGGGTGGTGGCTTTAACATGGTTTTGGTTGTGGAGTGAACGATTGCTTGGAGTGAACAGAAACACATAGTTTGAGCGTGTTAGAGAGTGTGTTTTGATTAGGACCAAAGAGACAACAGATTTTATTAGTGGAGGTAACATGATTCTCTCACCACCAAACACTTCCAAGCGAAGACCCCGTTATGTCGGCCATCTTGGATCCTCCATAGGGAAGTTATTTATCTACAGTGCATTTTTTCTGGACGAATTCATACTTCAGTTACTGGTTTTCCTTTTTATATATGTTCACGGAATTGTTGAGGCCTATTGTTGAGTAAGAAACTTGTGTATAGTAATTTGTCATATCAATTGATATTATTGATATCAATTGTTGAAAAGCACAGTAGTATACTGTAAACAGCCTTTCAAATGGATATAGACAATAGTTTACACATGAGAGCTTATGGACGCTATCATATCATAGCATAGCTAGCATATGGCGTTCTCGGTGCTTTACATTGCAATGGGAGGGGTTTGGCATTATGTTGATGCCGAGGCATCCTTATTTGTGAAAGAGACATTTACTTGAATATCAAAATAATAACAGAACATCAAAGACCCATCTTTTCTACTTTCACGAAGGTACTTCCTGGCTTTGAGTATCTCAGTCACTGTTTTACAGAGACAACGCTGTATAATTACCCCAGCCATACAACTGCCTTGGGAGACACTGTGAAGATGCTGTCTTTAGAATATACACTGTATTCAGATCAGATTAATGTAACATTTGATTCATTGTACTGTTTGTAAAAATGTTGTGATATTAATCAAAGCAGAGTTATTGAATGTGTAGAAAATAAGTATATTTATTGTGTGGTTTCTATATTAAATATGTATCATTCAAATTCTTTATTATCAATAGATAAAACATAACACTTAAACAAGTGTTTAACTTATTCCCTACATAGCTATGGTGAAAATGCATTAGAAGCACTTACCGGTTAATCCGTTTATTTTGTACAGTCATTGTATCATGACTGAGAGAAACAACAGCAACTAATTAATTGTAGGATACAGACAGTAGCAGAGACTAAACTCTCTGAGATAAGGTTTATGAGATATATTTTTGCACTGATATTTTTCCAGGTGTATTTTCAAAGGGTACATACCACTTCCTTCATTACGATTTTCGAGCATTCATTTTTTTTAATGACAACGTTATTGTGTTCATTGAAACTTTTGATTTTGTGTTGTAAATATGCTGATGGGGAATCTTATTTCATTAAAACTTTACGTACATAAAGGTGTGAATGACTTCATTTTTGTATTGTTGGGGACAGCTTTAGATTCACTGGTACTGTGTGTGATCTAATATTTGCCATAGAAAAGCTCCTAGATGAGGTCAGAGTTCAACTCTGTCCTGTCCACTGGCACTCATTGTTCTCTTTCCAACAGGACTCGTCAGCTTCATACACCTTCTACCAAATACAGAAAAAATCCTCCAGTATTAGCTTCCCGTGGAACTAATGCTGCGTTCATAACCAAGTGGAAGGTGGTAATTACCAGTTGAGAATTCGTAAATAGCCGTAAGATGCATTCATGTGCTTTGAACACATTGGCTAATGGCCAACAAGCTGCATCAACCTTAAAATACAGCTATCATTATATTAAACAAATTATAATGTTAAAAAAACATATTAATGGATACCTTTTTATGACTGAATGTTTTGTTGTTACATTAAACTGCCAAAAATTATATTATAGAGGTCATTTCTTTAGTAGGTCCTGTCAGAGGTCAGCATGTAGGATAAGTCTGTGATCAGGATGATAGAAGTTACCCACTAGTAATTACCAATTAGATTATTCCAAGTCAATGTGGTAAATACCACCTTCTCACTTGGATATGAATTCAGCATAATGCAACAATTCAAACTGTGTCAGATAGGCTTCAGACAGGCTCTGGAGCCGTGTGACTATCACTTGACAATGATTAGTTTCACGCAACTCTAACTTAATGAGTACCCTATGCCTTGTGATCATTATGCAGAGCATTGTGCAAAGTACACCATACATACATTTTGTAAACACTTTACATTTAGTTGCTCTTATACCTGTGTAGTAAAAATGTAATTATTACTATAGTACTCAGTTGGTAGAGCATGGTGTTGTAACTCAATTGGTAGATCATGGTGTTTGTAACTCAGTTGGTAGATCGTGGTGTTTGTAACTCAGTTGGTAGATCATGGTGTTTGTAACTCAGTTGGTAGATCATGGTGTTTGTAACTCAGTTGGTAGATCATGGTGTTTGTAACTCAGTTGGTAGATCATGGTGTTTGTAACTCAGTTGGTAGATCATGGTGTTTGTAACTCAGTTGGTAGATCATGGTGTTTGTAACTCAGTTGGTAGATCATGGTGTTTGTAACTCAGTTGGTAGATCATGGTGTTTGTAACTCAGTTGGTAGATCATGGTGTTTGTAACTCAGTTGGTAGATCATGGTGTTTGTAACTCAGTTGGTAGATCATGGTGTTTGTAACTCAGTTGGTAGATCATGGTGTTTGTAACTCAGTTGGTAGATCATGGTGTTTGTAACTCAGTTGGTAGATCATGGTGTTTGTACCTCAGTTGGTAGATCATGGTGCTTGTAACTCAGTTGGTAGATCATGGTGTTTGTAACTCAGTTGGTAGATCATGGTGCTTGTAACTCAGTTGGTAGATCATGGTGTTTGTAACTCAGTTGGTAGATCATGGTGTTTGTAACTCAGTTGGTAGATCATGGTGTTTGTAACTCAGTTGGTAGATCATGGTGTTTGTAACTCAGTTGGTAGATCATGGTGTTTGTAACTCAGTTGGTAGAGCATGGTGTTTGTAACTCAGTTGGTAGATCATGGTGTTGTAACTCAGTTGGTAGATCATGGTGTTTGTAACTCAGTTGGTAGATCATGGTGTTTGTAACTCAGTTGGTAGATCATGGTGTTTGTAACTCAGTTGGTAGAGCATGGTGTTGTAACTCAGTTGGTAGATCATGGTGTTTGTAACTCAGTTGGTAGATCATGGTGTTTGTAACTCAGTTGGTAGATCATGGTGTTTGTAACTCAGTTGGTAGATCATGGTGTTTGTAACTCAGTTGGTAGATCATGGTGTTTGTAACTCAGTTGGTAGATCATGGTGTTTGTAACTCAGTTGGTAGATCATGGTGTTTGTAACTCAGTTGGTAGATCATGGTGTTTGTAACTCAGTTGGTAGATCATGGTGTTTGTAACTCAGTTGGTAGATCATGGTGTTTGTAACTCAGTTGGTAGATCATGGTGCTTGTAACTCAGTTGGTAGATCATGGTGTTTGTAACTCAGTTGGTAGATCATGGTGTTTGTAACTCAGTTGGTAGATCATGGTGTTTGTAACTCAGTTGGTAGATCATGGTGTTTGTAACTCAGTTGGTAGATCATGGTGTTTGTAACTCAGTTGGTAGATCATGGTGTTTGTAACTCAGTTGGTAGATCATGGTGTTTGTAACTCAGTTGGTAGATCATGGTGTTTGTAACTCAGTTGGTAGATCATGGTGTTTGTAACTCAGTTGGTAGATCATGGTGTTTGTAACTCAGTTGGTAGATCATGGTGTTTGTAACTCAGTTGGTAGAGCATGGTGTTTGTAACTCAGTTGGTAGATCATGGTGTTGTAACTCAGTTGGTAGATCATGGTGCTTGTAACTCAGTTGGTATATCATGGTGTTTGTAACATGGTGTTTGTAACTCAGTTGGTAGATCATGGTGTTTGTAACTCAGTTGGTAGATCATGGTGTTTGTAACTCAGTTGGTAGATCATGGTGTTTGTAACTCAGTTGGTAGATCATGGTGTTTGTAACTCAGTTGGTAGATCATGGTGTTTGTAACTCAGTTGGTAGATCATGGTGTTTGTAACTCAGTTGGTAGATCATGGTGTTTGTAACTCAGTTGGTAGATCATGGTGTTGTAACTCAGTTGGTAGATCATGGTGTTTGTAACTCAGTTGGTAGATCATGGTGTTTGTAACTCAGTTGGTAGATCATGGTGTTTGTAACTCAGTTGGTAGATCATGGTGTTTGTAACTCAGTTGGTAGATCATGGTGTTTGTAACTCAGTTGGTAGATCATGGTGTTTGTAACTCAGTTGGTAGATCATGGTGTTTGTAACTCAGTTGGTAGATCATGGTGTTTGTAACTCAGTTGGTAGAGCATGTTGTTGGTAGATCATGGTGTTTGTAACTCAGTTGGTAGATCATGGTGTTTGTAACTCAGTTGGTAGATCATGGTGTTTGTAACTCATTTGGTAGATCATGGTGCTTGTAACTCAGTTGGTAGATCATGGTGTTTGTAACTCAGTTGGTAGATCATGGTGTTTGTAACTCAGTTGGTAGATCATGGTGTTTGTAACTCAGTTGGTAGATCATGGTGTTTGTAACTCAGTTGGTAGATCATGGTGTTTGTAACTCAGTTGGTAGATCATGGTGTTTGTAACTCAGTTGGTAGATCATGGTGTTTGTAACTCAGT
Source organism: Oncorhynchus nerka (assembly GCF_034236695.1). Taxonomy (NCBI): domain Eukaryota; kingdom Metazoa; phylum Chordata; class Actinopteri; order Salmoniformes; family Salmonidae; genus Oncorhynchus; species Oncorhynchus nerka. The sequence goes on from NC_088417.1 coordinate 89,810,127, forward strand.
TGGTAGATCATGGTGTTTGTAACTCAGTTGGTAGATCATGGTGTTTGTAACTCAGTTGGTAGATCATGGTGTTTGTAACTCAGTTGGTAGATCATGGTGTTTGTAACTCAGTTGGTAGATCATGGTGTTTGTAACTCAGTTGGTAGATCATGGTGTTGTAACTCAGTTGGTAGATCATGGTGTTTGTAACTCAGTTGGTAGATCATGGTGTTTGTAACTCAGTTGGTAGATCATGGTGTTTGTAACTCAGTTGGTAGATCATGGTGTTTGTAACTCAGTTGGTAGATCATGGTGTTTGTAACTCAGTTGGTAGATCATGGTGTTTGTAACTCAGTTGGTAGATCATGGTGTTTGTAACTCAGTTGGTAGAGCATGGTGTTTGTAACTCAGTTGGTAGATCATGGTGTTTGTAACTCAGTTGGTAGAGCATGGTGTTTGTAACTCAGTTGGTAGATCATGGTGTTGTAACTCAGTTGGTAGATCATGGTGCTTGTAACTCAGTTGGTATATCATGGTGTTTGTAACACAGTTGGTAGATCATGGTGTTTGTAACTCAGTTGGTAGATCATGGTGCTTGTAACTCAGTTGGTAGATCATGGTGTTTGTAACTCAGTTGGTAGATCATGGTGTTTGTAACTCAGTTGGTAGATCATGGTGTTTGTAACTCAGTTGGTAGATCATGGTGTTTGTAACTCAGTTGGTAGATCATGGTGTTTGTAACTCAGTTGGTAGATCATGGTGTTTGTAACTCAGTTGGTAGATCATGGTGTTTGTAACAGTTGGTAGATCATGGTGTTTGTAACTCAGTTGGTAGATCATGGTGTTTGTAACTCAGTTGGTAGATCATGGTGTTTGTAACTCAGTTGGTAGATCATGGTGTTTGTAACTCAGTTGGTAGATCATGGTGTTGTAACTGGTGTTTGTTTGTAACTCAGTTGGTAGATCATGGTGTTTGTAACTCAGTTGGTAGATCATGGTGTTGTAACTCAGTTGGTAGATCATGGTGTTTGTAACTCAGTTGGTAGATCATGGTGTTTGTAACTCAGTTGGTAGATCATGGTGTTTGTAACTCAGTTGGTAGATCATGGTGTTTGTAACTCAGTTGGTAGATCATGGTGTTTGTAACTCAGTTGGTAGATCATGGTGTTTGTAACTCAGTTGGTAGATCATGGTGTTGTAACTCAGTTGGTAGATCATGGTGTTTGTAACTCAGTTGGTAGATCATGGTGTTTGTAACTTTGGTAGATCATGGTGTTTGTAACTCAGTTGGTAGATCATGGTGTTTGTAACTCAGTTGGTAGATCATGGTGTTTGTAACTCAGTTGGTAGATCATGGTGTTTGTAACTCAGTTGGTAGATCATGGTGTTTGTAACTCAGTTGGTAGATCATGGTGTTTGTAACTCAGTTGGTAGATCATGGTGTTTGTAACTCAGTTGGTAGATCATGGTGTTTGTAACTCAGTTGGTAGATCATGGTGTTTGTAACTCAGTTGGTAGATCATGGTGTTTGTAACTCAGTTGGTAGAGCATGGTGTTGTAACTCAGTTGGTAGAGCATGGTGTTTGTAACTCAGTTGGTAGATTGGGGTGTTTGTAACTCAGTTGGTAGAGCATGGTGTTTTAACTCAGTTGGTAGAGCATGGTGTTGTAACTCAATTGGTAGATCATGGTGTTTGTAACTCAGTTGGTAGATCATGGTGTTTGTAACTCAGTTGGTAGATCATGGTGTTTGTAACTCAGTTGGTAGATCATGGTGTTTGTAACTCAGTTGGTAGATCATGGTGTTTGTAACTCAGTTGGTAGATCATGGTGCTTGTAACTCAGTTGGTAGAGCATGGTGTTTGTAACTCAGTTGGTAGATCATGGTGTTTGTAACTCAGTTGGTAGAGCATGGTGTTGTAACTCGGTAGAGCATGGTGTTTGTAACTCAGTTGGTAGATTGGGGTGTTTTTAACTCAGTTGGTAGAGCATGGTGTTTTAACTCAGTTGGTAGAGCATGGTGTTGTAACTCAATTGGTAGATCATGGTGTTTGTAACTCAGTTGGTAGAACATGGTGTTTGTAACTCAGTTGGTAGATCATGGTGTTTGTAACTCAGTTGGTAGATCATGGTGTTTGTAACTCAGTTGGTAGATCATGGTGTTTGTAACTCAGTTGGTAGATCATGGTGTTTGTAACTCAGTTGGTAGATCATGGTGTTGTAACTCAGTTGGTAGATCATGGTGTTTGTAACTCAGTTGGTAGAGCATGGTGTTTGTAACTCAGTTGGTAGATCATGGTGTTTATAACTCAGTTGGTAGATCATGGTGTTTGTAACTCAGTTGGTAGATCATGGTGTTTGTAACTCATTTGGTAGATCATGGTGTTTGTAACTCAGTTGGTAGATCATGGTGTTTGTAACTCAGTTGGTAGATCATGGTGTTGTAACTCAGTTGGTAGATCATGGTGTTTGTAACTCAGTTGGTAGATCATGGTGTTTGTAACTCAGTTGGTAGATCATGGTGTTTGTAACTCAGTTGGTAGATCATGGTGTTTGTAACTCAGTTGGTAGATCATGGTGTTTGTAACTCAGTTGGTAGATCATGGTGTTTGTAACTCAGTTGGTAGATCATGGTGTTTGTAACTCAGTTGGTAGAGCATGGTGTTTGTAACTCAGTTGGTAGATCATGGTGTTTGTAACTCAGTTGGTAGAGCATGGTGTTTGTAACTCAGTTGGTAGATCATGGTGTTGTAACTCAGTTGGTAGATCATGGTGCTTGTAACTCAGTTGGTATATCATGGTGTTTGTAACACAGTTGGTAGATCATGGTGTTTGTAACTCAGTTGGTAGATCATGGTGCTTGTAACTCAGTTGGTAGATCATGGTGTTTGTAACTCAGTTGGTAGATCATGGTGCTTGTAAATCAGTTGGTAGATCATGGTGTTTGTAACTCAGTTGGTAGATCATGGTGTTTGTAACTCAGTTGGTAGATCATGGTGTTTGTAACTCAGTTGGTAGATCATGGTGTTTGTAACTCAGTTGGTAGAGCATGGTGTTGTAACTCAGTTGGTAGATCATGGTGTTTGTAACTCAGTTGGTAGAGCATGGTGTTGTAACTCAGTTGGTAGATCATGGTGTTTGTAACTCAGTTGGTAGATCATGGTGTTTGTAACTCAGTTGGTAGATCATGGTGTTTGTAACTCAGTTGGTAGATCATGGTGTTTGTAACTCAGTTGGTAGATCATGGTGTTTGTAACTCAGTTGGTAGAGCATGGTGTTTGTAACTCAGTTGGTAGATCATGGTGTTTGTAACTCAGTTGGTAGATCATGGTGTTTGTAACTCAGTTGGTAGATCATGGTGTTTGTAACTCAGTTGGTAGATCATGGTGTTTGTACCTCAGTTGGTAGATCATGGTGTTTGTAACTCAGTTGGTAGATCATGGTGTTTGTAACTCAGTTGGTAGATCATGGTGTTTGTAACTCAGTTGGTAGATCATGGTGTTTGTAACTCAGTTGGTAGATCATGGTGTTTGTAACTCAGTTGGTAGAGCATGGTGTTTGTAACTCAGTTGGTAGATCATGGTGTTTGTAACTCAGTTGGTAGATCATGGTGTTTGTAACTCAGTTGGTAGATCATGGTGTTTGTAACTCAGTTGGTAGAGCATGGTGTTTGTAACTCAGTTGGTAGATCATGGTGTTTGTAACTCAGTTGGTAGATCATGGTGTTTGTAACTCAGTTGGTAGATCATGGTGTTTGTAACTCAGTTGGTAGATCATGGTGTTGTAACTCAGTTGGTAGATCATGGTGTTTGTAACTCAGTTGGTAGATCATGGTGTTTGTAACTCAGTTGGTAGATCATGGTGTTGTAACTCAGTTGGTAGAGCATGGTGTTTGTAACTCAGTTGGTAGATCATGGTGTTTGTAACTCAGTTGGTAGATCATGGTGTTTGTAACTCAGTTGGTAGATCATGGTGTTTGTAACTCATTTGGTAGATCATGGTGCTTGTAACTCAGTTGGTAGAGCATGGTGTTTGTAACTCAGTTGGTAGATCATGGTGTTTGTAACTCAGTTGGTAGAGCATGGTGTTTGTAACTCAGTTGGTAGATCATGGTGTTTGTAACTCAGTTGGTAGATCATGGTGTTTGTAACTCAGTTGGTAGATCATGGTGTTTGTAACTCAGTTGGTAGAGCATGGTGTTGGTTGGTAGATCATGGTGTTTGTAACTCAGTTGGTAGATCATGGTGTTTGTAACTCAGTTGGTAGATCATGGTGTTTGTAACTCAGTTGGTAGATCATGGTGTTTGTAACTCAGTTGGTAGATCATGGTGTTTGTAACTCAGTTGGTAGATCATGGTGTTTGTAACTCAGTTGGTAGATCATGGTGTTTGTAACTCAGTTGGTAGAGCATGGTGTTGTAACTCGGTAGAGCATGGTGTTTGTAACTCAGTTGGTAGATCATGGTGTTTGTAACTCAGTTGGTAGAGCATGGTGTTTGTAACTCAGTTGGTAGAGCATGGTGTTGTAACTCAGTTGGTAGATCATGGTGTTTGTAACTCAGTTGGTAGATCATGGTGTTTGTAACTCAGTTGGTAGATCATGGTGTTTGTAACTCAGTTGGTAGATCATGGTGTTTGTAACTCAGTTGGTAGATCATGGTGTTTGTAACTCAGTTGGTAGATCATGGTGTTTGTAACTCAGTTGGTAGATCATGGTGTTTGTAACTCAGTTGGTAGATCATGGTGTTTGTAACTCAGTTGGTAGATCATGGTGTTTGTAACTCAGTTGGTAGATCATGGTGTTTGTAACTCAGTTGGTAGATCATGGTGTTTGTAACTCAGTTGGTAGATCATGGTGTTTGTAACTCAGTTGGTAGATCATGGTGTTTGTAACTCAGTTGGTAGATCATGGTGTTTGTAACTCAGTTGGTAGAGCATGGTGTTTGTAACTCAGTTGGTAGATCATGGTGTTTGTAACTCAGTTGGTAGATCATGGTGTTTGTAACTCAGTTGGTAGATCATGGTGTTTGTAACTCAGTTGGTAGATCATGGTGTTTGTAACTCAGTTGGTAGATCATGGTGTTTGTAACTCAGTTGGTAGATCATGGTGTTTGTAACTCAGTTGGTAGATCATGGTGTTTGTAACTCAGTTGGTAGATCATGGTGTTTGTAACTCAGTTGGTAGATCATGGTGTTTGTAACTCAGTTGGTAGATCATGGTGTTTGTAACTCAGTTGGTAGATCATGGTGTTTGTAACTCAGTTGGTAGATCATGGTGTTTGTAACTCAGTTGGTAGATCATGGTGTTTGTAACTCAGTTGGTAGATCATGGTGTTTGTAACTCAGTTGGTAGATCATGGTGTTTGTAACTCAGTTGGTCAGTTGGTAGATCATGGTGTTGTAACTCAGTTGGTAGATCATGGTGTTTGTAACTCAGTTGGTAGATCATGGTGTTTGTAACTCAGTTGGTAGATCATGGTGTTTGTAACTCAGTTGGTAGATCATGGTGTTTGTAACTCAGTTGGTAGATCATGGTGTTTGTAACTCAGTTGGTAGAGCATGGTGTTTGTAACTCAGTTGGTAGATCATGGTGTTTGTAACTCAGTTGGTAGATCATGGTGTTTGTAACTCAGTTGGTAGATCATGGTGTTTGTAACTCAGTTGGTAGATCATGGTGTTTGTAACTCAGTTGGTAGATCATGGTGTTTGTAACTCAGTTGGTAGATCATGGTGTTTGTAACTCAGTTGGTAGATCATGGTGTTTGTAACTCAGTTGGTAGATCATGGTGTTTGTAACTCAGTTGGTAGATCATGGTGTTTGTAACTCAGTTGGTAGAGCATGGTGTTTGTAACTCAGTTGGTAGATCATGGTGTTTGTAACTCAGTTGGTAGATCATGGTGTTTGTAACTCAGTTGGTAGATCATGGTGTTTGTAACTCAGTTGGTAGATCATGGTGTTTGTAACTCAGTTGGTAGATCATGGTGTTTGTAACTCAGTTGGTAGATCATGGTGTTTGTAACTCAGTTGGTAGATCATGGTGTTTGTAACTCAGTTGGTAGATCATGGTGTTTGTAACTCAGTTGGTAGATCATGGTGTTTGTAACTCAGTTGGTAGATCATGGTGTTTGTAACTCAGTTGGTAGATCATGGTGTTGTAACTCAGTTGGTAGATCATGGTGTTTGTAACTCAGTTGGTAGATCATGGTGTTTGTAACTCAGTTGGTAGATCATGGTGTTTGTAACTCAGTTGGTAGATCATGGTGTTTGTAACTCAGTTGGTAGATCATGGTGTTTGTAACTCAGTTGGTAGAGCATGGTGTTTGTAACTCAGTTGGTAGATCATGGTGTTTGTAACTCAGTTGGTAGATCATGGTGTTTGTAACTCAGTTGGTAGATCATGGTGTTTGTAACTCATTTGGTAGATCATGGTGTTTGTAACTCAGTTGGTAGATCATGGTGTTTGTAACTCAGTTGGTAGATCATGGTGTTTGTAACTCAGTTGGTAGATCATGGTGTTTGTAACTCAGTTGGTAGATCATGGTGTTTGTAACTCAGTTGGTAGATCATGGTGTTTGTAACTCAGTTGGTAGATCATGGTGTTTGTAACTCAGTTGGTAGATCATGGTGTTTGTAACTCAGTTGGTAGATCATGGTGTTTGTAACTCAGTTGGTAGATCATGGTGTTTGTAACTCAGTTGGTAGATCATGGTGTTTGTAACTCATTTGGTAGATCATGGTGCTTGTAACTCAGTTGGTAGAGCATGGTGTTTGTAACTCAGTTGGTAGATCATGGTGTTTGTAACTCAGTTGGTAGAGCATGGTGTTGTAACTCAGTTGGTAGAGCATGGTGTTTGTAACTCAGTTGGTAGATTGGGGTGTTTGTAACTCAGTTGGTAGAGCATGGTGTTTTAACTCAGTTGGTAGAGCATGGTGTTTGTAACTCAGTTGGTAGATCATGGTGTTTGTAACTCAGTTGGTAGATCATGGTGTTTGTAACTCAGTTGGTAGATCATGGTGTTTGTAACTCAGTTGGTAGATCATGGTGTTGTAACTCAGTTGGTAGATCATGGTGTTTGTAACTCAGTTGGTAGATCATGGTGTTTGTAACTCAGTTGGTAGATCATGGTGTTTGTAACTCAGTTGGTAGATCATGGTGTTTGTAACTCAGTTGGTAGATCATGGTGTTTGTAACTCAGTTGGTAGATCATGGTTGGTAGATCATGGTGTTTGTAACTCAGTTGGTAGAGCATGGTGTTTGTAACTCAGTTGGTAGATCATGGTGTTTGTAACTCAGTTGGTAGATCATGGTGTTTGTAACTCAGTTGGTAGATCATGGTGTTTGTAACTCAGTTGGTAGATCATGGTGTTTGTAACTCAGTTGGTAGATCATGGTGTTTGTAACTCAGTTGGTAGAGCATGGTGTTTGTAACTCAGTTGGTAGATCATGGTGTTTGTAACTCAGTTGGTAGATCATGGTGTTTGTAACTCAGTTGGTAGATCATGGTGTTTGTAACTCAGTTGGTAGATCATGGTGTTTGTAACTCAGTTGGTAGATCATGGTGTTTGTAACTCAGTTGGTAGATCATGGTGTTTGTAACTCAGTTGGTAGATCATGGTGTTGTAACTCAGTTGGTAGATCATGGTGTTTGTAACTCAGTTGGTAGAGCATGGTGTTTGTAACTCAGTTGGTAGATCATGGTGTTTGTAACTCAGTTGGTAGATCATGGTGTTTGTAACTCAGTTGGTAGATCATGGTGTTTGTAACTCAGTTGGTAGATCATGGTGTTTGTAACTCAGTTGGTAGATCATGGTGTTTGTAACTCAGTTGGTAGATCATGGTGTTTGTAACTCAGTTGGTAGATCATGGTGTTTGTAACTCAGTTGGTAGATCATGGTGTTTGTAACTCAGTTGGTAGATCATGGTGTTTGTAACTCAGTTGGTAGATCATGGTGTTTGTAACTCAGTTGGTAGATCATGGTGTTTGTAACTCAGTTGGTAGATCATGGTGTTTGTAACTCAGTTGGTAGATCATGGTGCTTGTAACTCAGTTGGTAGATCATGGTGTTTGTAACTCAGTTGGTAGATCATGGTGTTTGTAACTCAGTTGGTAGATCATGGTGTTTGTAACTCAGTTGGTAGATCATGGTGTTTGTAACTCAGTTGGTAGATCATGGTGTTTGTAACTCAGTTGGTAGATCATGGTGTTTGTAACTCAGTTGGTAGATCATGGTGTTTGTAACTCAGTTGGTAGATCATGGTGTTTGTTTTGGTAACTCAGTTGGTAGATCATGGTGTTTGTAACTCAGTTGGTAGATCATGGTGTTTGTAACTCAGTTGGTAGATCATGGTGTTTGTAACTCAGTTGGTAGATCATGGTGTTTGTAACTCAGTTGGTAGAGCATGGTGTTTGTAACTCAGTTGGTAGATCATGGTGTTTGTAACTCAGTTGGTAGAGCATGGTGTTGTAACTCAGTTGGTAGATCATGGTGTTTGTAACTCAGTTGGTAGATCATGGTGTTTGTAACTCAGTTGGTAGATCATGGTGTTTGTAACTCAGTTGGTAGAGCATGGTGTTTGTAACTCAGTTGGTAGATCATGGTGTTTGTAACTCAGTTGGTAGATCATGGTGTTTGTAACTCAGTTGGTAGATCATGGTGTTTGTAACTCAGTTGGTAGATCATGGTGTTTGTAACTCAGTTGGTAGATCATGGTGTTTGTAACTCAGTTGGTAGATCATGGTGTTTGTAACTCAGTTGGTAGATCATGGTGTTTGTAACTCAGTTGGTAGATCATGGTGTTTGTAACTCAGTTGGTAGAGCATGGTGTTTGTAACTCAGTTGGTAGATCATGGTGTTTGTAACTCAGTTGGTAGAGCATGGTGTTTGTAACTCAGTTGGTAGATCATGGTGTTGTAACTCAGTTGGTAGATCATGGTGCTTGTAACTCAGTTGGTATATCATGGTGTTTGTAGATCATGGTGTTGGTGTTTGTAACTCAGTTGGTAGATCATGGTGTTTGTAACTCAGTTGGTAGATCATGGTGTTTGTAACTCAGTTGGTAGATCATGGTGTTTGTAACTCAGTTGGTAGATCATGGTGTTTGTAACTCAGTTGGTAGATCATGGTGTTTGTAACTCAGTTGGTAGATCATGGTGTTTGTAACTCAGTTGGTAGATCATGGTGTTTGTAACTCAGTTGGTAGATCATGGTGTTTGTAACTCAGTTGGTAGATCATGGTGTTTGTAACTCAGTTGGTAGATCATGGTGTTTGTAACTCAGTTGGTAGATCATGGTGTTGTAACTCAGTTGGTAGATCATGGTGTTTGTAACTCAGTTGGTAGATCATGGTGTTTGTAACTCAGTTGGTAGATCATGGTGTTTGTAACTCAGTTGGTAGATCATGGTGTTTGTAACTCAGTTGGTAGATCATGGTGTTTGTAACTCAGTTGGTAGATCATGGTGTTTGTAACTCAGTTGGTAGATCATGGTGATTTGTAACTCAGTTGGTAGAGCATGGTGTTTGTAACTCAGTTGGTAGAGCATGGTGTTTGTAACTCAGTTGGTAGATCATGGTGTTTGTAACTCAGTTGGTAGATCATGGTGTTTGTAACTCAGTTGGTAGATCATGGTGTTTGTAACTCAGTTGGTAGAGCATGGTGTTTGTAACTCAGTTGGTAGATCATGGTGTTTGTAACTCAGTTGGTAGATCATGGTGTTTGTAACTCAGTTGGTAGATCATGGTGTTTGTAACTCAGTTGGTAGAGCATGGTGTTTGTAACTCAGTTGGTAGATCATGGTGTTTGTAACTCAGTTGGTAGATCATGGTGTTTGTAACTCAGTTGGTAGATCATGGTGTTTGTAACTCAGTTGGTAGATCATGGTGTTTGTAACTCAGTTGGTAGATCATGGTGTTTGTAACTCAGTTGGTAGAGCATGGTGTTTGTAACTCAGTTGGTAGAGCATGGTGTTTGTAACTCAGTTGGTAGATCATGGTGTTTGTAACTCAGTTGGTAGATCATGGTGTTTGTAACTCAGTTGGTAGATCATGGTGTTTGTAACTCAGTTGGTAGATCATGGTGCTTTGTAACTCAGTTGGTAGAGCATGGTGTTTGTAACTCAGTTGGTAGATCATGGTGTTTGTAACTCAGTTGGTAGATCATGGTGTTTGTAACTCAGTTGGTAGATCATGGTGTTTGTAACTCAGTTGGTAGATCATGGTGTTTGTAACTCAGTTGGTAGAGCATGGTGTTGTAACTCAGTTGGTAGATCATGGTGTTTGTAACTCAGTTGGTAGATCATGGTGTTTGTAACTCAGTTGGTAGATCATGGTGTTTGTAACTCAGTTGGTAGAGCATGGTGTTTGTAACTCAGTTGGTAGATCATGGTGTTGTAACTCAGTTGGTAGATCATGGTGTTTGTAACTCAGTTGGTAGATCATGGTGTTTGTAACTCAGTTGGTAGATCATGGTGTTTGTAACTCAGTTGGTAGATCATGGTGTTTGTAACTCAGTTGGTAGATCATGGTGTTTGTAACTCAGTTGGTAGATCATGGTGTTTGTAACTCAGTTGGTAGATCATGGTGTTTGTAACTCAGTTGGTAGATCATGGTGTTTGTAACTCAGTTGGTAGATCATGGTGTTTGTAACTCAGTTGGTAGATCATGGTGTTTGTAACTCAGTTGGTAGATCATGGTGTTTGTAACTCAGTTGGTAGATCATGGTGTTTGTAACTCAGTTGGTAGATCATGGTGTTTGTAACTCAGTTGGTAGATCATGGTGTTTGTAACTCAGTTGGTAGATCATGGTGTTTGTAACTCAGTTGGTAGATCATGGTGTTTGTAACTCAGTTGGTAGATCATGGTGTTTGTAACTCAGTTGGTAGATCATGGTGTTTGTAACTCAGTTGGTAGATCATGGTGTTTGTAACTCAGTTGGTAGATCATGGTGTTTGTAACTCAGTTGGTAGATCATGGTGTTTGTAACTCAGTTGGTAGATCATGGTGTTTGTAACTCAGTTGGTAGATCATGGTGTTTGTAACTCAGTTGGTAGATCATGGTGTTTGTAACTCAGTTGGTAGATCATGGTGTTTGTAACTCAGTTGGTAGAGCATGGTGTTTGTAACTCAGTTGGTAGATCATGGTGTTGTAACTCAGTTGGTAGATCATGGTGTTGTAACTCAGTTGGTAGATCATGGTGTTTGTAACTCAGTTGGTAGATCATGGTGTTTGTTACTCAGTTGGTAGATCATGGTGTTTGTAACTCAGTTGGTAGATCATGGTGTTTGTAACTCAGTTGGTAGAGCATGGTGTTTGTAACTCAGTTGGTAGATCATGGTGTTTGTAACTCAGTTGGTAGATCATGGTGTTTGTAACTCAGTTGGTAGATCATGGTGTTTGTAACTCAGTTGGTAGATCATGGTGTTTGTAACTCAGTTGGTAGAGCATGGTGTTGTAACTCAGTTGGTAGATCATGGTGTTTGTAACTCAGTTGGTAGATCATGGTGTTTGTAACTCAGTTGGTAGATCATGGTGTTTGTAACTCAGTTGGTAGATCATGGTGTTTGTAACTCAGTTGGTAGATCATGGTGTTTGTAACTCAGTTGGTAGATCATGGTGTTTGTAACTCAGTTGGTAGATCATGGTGTTTGTAACTCAGTTGGTAGATCATGGTGTTTGTAACTCAGTTGGTAGATCATGGTGTTTGTAACTCAGTTGGTAGATCATGGTGTTTGTAACTCAGTTGGTAGATCATGGTGTTTGTAACTCAGTTGGTAGATCATGGTGTTTGTAACTCAGTTGGTAGATCATGGTGTTTGTAACTCAGTTGGTAGATCATGGTGTTTGTAACTCAGTTGGTAGATCATGGTGTTTGTAACTCAGTTGGTAGATCATGGTGTTTGTAACTCAGTTGGTAGATCATGGTGTTTGTAACTCAGTTGGTAGATCATGGTGTTTGTAACTCAGTTGGTAGATCATGGTGTTTGTAACTCAGTTGGTAGACATGGTGTTTGTAACTCAGTTGGTAGAGCATGGTGTTTGTAACTCAGTTGGTAGATCATGGTGTTTGTAACTCAGTTGGTAGATCATGGTGTTTGTAACTCAGTTGGTAGATCATGGTGTTTGTAACTCAGTTGGTAGATCATGGTGTTTGTAACTCAGTTGGTAGATCATGGTGTTGTAACTCAGTTGGTAGATCATGGTGTTTGTAACTCAGTTGGTAGAGCATGGTGTTTGTAACTCAGTTGGTAGATCATGGTGTTTGTAACTCAGTTGGTAGATCATGGTGTTTGTAACTCAGTTGGTAGATCATGGTGTTTGTAACTCATTTGGTAGATCATGGTGCTTGTAACTCAGTTGGTAGATCATGGTGTTTGTAACTCAGTTGGTAGATCATGGTGTTTGTAACTCAGTTGGTAGATCATGGTGTTTGTAACTCAGTTGGTAGATCATGGTGTTTGTAACTCAGTTGGTAGATCATGGTGTTTGTAACTCAGTTGGTAGTAGATCATGGTGTTTGTAACTCAGTTGGTAGATCATGGTGTTTGTAACTCAGTTGGTAGATCATGGTGTTGTAACTCAGTTGGTAGATCATGGTGTTTGTAACTCAGTTGGTAGAGCATGGTGTTTGTAACTCAGTTGGTAGATCATGGTGTTTGTAACTCAGTTGGTAGATCATGGTGTTTGTAACTCAGTTGGTAGATCATGGTGTTTGTAACTCAGTTGGTAGATCATGGTGTTTGTAACTCAGTTGGTAGAGCATGGTGTTTGTAACTCAGTTGGTAGATCATGGTGTTTGTAACTCAGTTGGTAGATCATGGTGTTTGTAACTCAGTTGGTAGATCATGGTGTTTGTAACTCAGTTGGTAGATCATGGTGTTTGTAACTCAGTTGGTAGATCATGGTGTTTGTAACTCAGTTGGTAGAGCATGGTGTTTGTAACTCAGTTGGTAGAGCATGGTGTTTGTAACTCAGTTGGTAGAGCATGGTGTTGTAACTCAGTTGGTAGATCATGGTGTTTGTAACTCAGTTGGTAGATCATGGTGTTGTAACTCAGTTGGTAGAGCATGGTGTTTGTAACTCAGTTGGTAGAGCATGGTGTTGTAACTCAGTTGGTAGATCATGGTGTTTGTAACTCAGTTGGTAGATCATGGTGTTTGTAACTCAGTTGGTAGATCATGGTGTTTGTAACTCAGTTGGTAGATCATGGTGTTTGTAACTCAGTTGGTAGATCATGGTGTTTGTAACTCAGTTGGTAGATCATGGTGTTTGTAACTCAGTTGGTAGAGCATGGTGTTGTAACTCAGTTGGTAGATCATGGTGTTTGTAACTCAGTTGGTAGATCATGGTGTTTGTAACTCAGTTGGTAGATCATGGTGTTTGTAACTCAGTTGGTAGATCATGGTGTTTGTAACTCAGTTGGTAGATCATGGTGTTTGTAACTCAGTTGGTAGATCATGGTGTTTGTAACTCAGTTGGTAGATCATGGTGTTTGTAACTCAGTTGGGTAGATCATGGTGTAGATCATGGTGTTTGTAACTCAGTTGGTAGATCATGGTGTTTGTAACTCAGTTGGTAGATCATGGTGTTTGTACCTCAGTTGGTAGATCATGGTGTTTGTAACTCAGTTGGTAGATCATGGTGTTTGTAACTCAGTTGGTAGATCATGTTGTTTGTCACTCAGTTGGTAGATCATGGTGCTTGTAACTCAGTTGGTAGATCATGGTGTTTGTAACTCAGTTGGTAGATCATGGTGTTTGTAACTCAGTTGGTAGATCATGGTGTTTGTAACTCAGTTGGTAGATCATGGTGTTTGTAACTCAGTTGGTAGATCATGGTGTTTGTAACTCAGTTGGTAGATCATGGTGTTTGTAACTCAGTTGGTAGATCATGGTGTTTGTAACTCAGTTGGTAGATGATGGTGTTTGTAACACAGTTGGTAGATCATGGTGTTTGTAACTCAGTTGGTAGAGCATGGTGTTTGTAACTCAGTTGGTAGATCATGGTGTTTGTAACTCAGTTGGTAGATCATGGTGCTTGTAACTCAGTTGGTAGATCATGGTGTTTGTAACTCAGTTGGTAGATCATGGTGTTTGTAACTCAGTTGGTAGATCATGGTGTTTGTAACTCAGTTGGTAGATGATGGTGTTTGTAACACAGTTGGTAGAGCATGGTGTTTGTAACTCAGTTGGTAGAGCATGGTGTTTGTAACTCAGTTGGTAGAGCATGGTGTTGTAACTCAGTTGGTAGATCATGGTGTTTGTTACTCAGTTGGTAGATCATGGTGTTTGTAACTCAGTTGGTAGAGCATGGTGTTTGTAACTCAGTTGGTAGATCATGGTGTTTGTAACTCAGTTGGTAGATCATGGTGTTTGTAACTCAGTTGGTAGATCATGGTGTTTGTAACTCAGTTGGTAGATCATGGTGTTTGTAACTCAGTTGGTAGATCATGGTGTTTGTAACTCAGTTGGTAGATTATGGTGTTTGTAACTCAGTTGGTAGAGCATGGTGTTTGTAACTCAGTTGGTTTGGTAGAGCATGGTGTTTGTAACTCAGTTGGTAGATCATGGTGTTTGTAACTCAGTTGGTAGATCATGGTGCTTGTAACTCAGTTGGTAGAGCATGGTGTTTGTAACTCAGTTGGTAGAGCATGGTGTTTGTAACTCAGTTGGTAGATCATGGTGTTTGTAACTCAGTTGGTAGATGATGGTGTTTGTAACACAGTTGGTAGAGCATGGTGTTTGTAACTCAGTTGGTAGAGCATGGTGTTTGTAACTCAGTTGGTAGATCATGGTGTTTGTAACTCAGTTGGTAGATCATGGTGTTTGTAACTCAGTTGGTAGATCATGGTGTTTGTAACTCAGTTGGTAGAGCATGGTGTTTGTAACTCAGTTGGTAGATCATGGTGTTTGTAACTCAGTTGGTAGATCATGGTGTTTGTAACTCAGTTGGTAGATCATGGTGTTTGTAACTCAGTTGGTAGATCATGGTGTTTGTAACTCAGTTGGTAGATCATGGTGCTTGTAACTCAGTTGGTAGATCATGGTGTTTGTAACTCAGTTGGTAGATCATGGTGTTTGTAACTCAGTTGGTAGATCATGGTGTTTGTAACTCAGTTGGTAGATCATGGTGTTTGTAACTCAGTTGGTAGATCATGGTGTTTGTAACTCAGTTGGTAGATCATGGTGTTTGTAACTCAGTTGGTAGATCATGGTGTTTGTAACTCAGTTGGTAGATCATGGTGTTTGTAACTCAGTTGGTAGATCATGGTGTTTGTAACTCAGTTGGTAGATCATGGTGTTTGTAACTCAGTTGGTAGATCATGGTGTTTGTAACTCAGTTGGTAGATCATGGTGTTTGTAACTCAGTTGGTAGATCATGGTGTTTGTAACTCAGTTGGTAGATCATGGTGTTTGTAACTCAGTTGGTAGATCATGGTGTTTGTAACTCAGTTGGTAGATCATGGTGTTTGTAACTCAGTTGGTAGATCATGGTGTTTGTAACTCAGTTGGTAGATCATGGTGTTTGTAACTCAGTTGGTAGATCATGGTGTTTGTAACTCAGTTGGTAGATCATGGTGTTTGTAACTCAGTTGGTAGATCATGGTGTTTGTTACTCAGTTGGTAGATCATGGTGTTTGTAACTCAGTTGGTAGAGCATGGTGTTTGTAACTCAGTTGGTAGATCATGGTGTTTGTAACTCAGTTGGTAGATCATGGTGTTTGTAACTCAGTTGGTAGATCATGGTGTTTGTAACTCATTTGGTAGATCATGGTGCTTGTAACTCAGTTGGTAGATCATGGTGTTTGTACCTCAGTTGGTAGATCATGGTGTTTGTAACTCAGTTGGTAGATCATGGTGTTTGTAACTCAGTTGGTAGATCATGGTGTTTGTAACTCAGTTGGTAGATCATGGTGTTTGTAACTCAGTTGGTAGATCATGGTGTTTGTAACTCAGTTGGTAGATCATGGTGTTTGTAACTCAGTTGGTAGATCATGGTGTTTGTAACTCAGTTGGTAGAGCATGATGTTTGTAACTCAGTTGGTAGATAATGGTGTTTGTAACTCAGTTGGTAGATCATGGTGTTGTAACTCAGTTGGTAGATCATGGTGTTTGTAACTCAGTTGGTAGAGCATGGTGTTTGTAACTCAGTTGGTAGATCATGGTGTTGTAACTCAGTTGGTAGATCATGGTGCTTGTAACTCAGTTGGTAGATCATGGTGTTTGTAACTCAGTTGGTAGATCATGGTGTTTGTAACTCAGTTGGTAGATCATGGTGTTTGTAACTCAGTTGGTAGATCATGGTGTTTGTAACTCAGTTGGTAGATCATGGTGTTGTAACTCAGTTGGTAGATCATGGTGTTTGTAACTCAGTTGGTAGAGCATGGTGTTTGTAACTCAGTTGGTAGATCATGGTGTTTGTAACTCAGTTGGTAGATCATGGTGTTTGTAACTCAGTTGGTAGATCATGGTGTTTGTAACTCAGTTGGTAGATCATGGTGTTTGTAACTCAGTTGGTAGATCATGGTGCTTGTAACTCAGTTGGTAGAGCATGGTGTTTGTAACTCAGTTGGTAGAGCATGGTGTTTGTAACTCAGTTGGTAGATCATGGTGTTTGTAACTCAGTTGGTAGATCATGGTGTTTGTAACTCAGTTGGTAGATCATGGTGTTTGTAACTCAGTTGGTAGAGCATGGTGTTGTAACTCAGTTGGTAGATCATGGTGTTTGTAACTCAGTTGGTAGATCATGGTGTTTGTAACTCAGTTGGTAGATCATGGTGTTTGTAACTCAGTTGGTAGAGCATGGTGTTTGTAACTCAGTTGGTAGATCATGGTGTTGTAACTCAGTTGGTAGATCATGGTGCTTGTAACTCAGTTGGTAGATCATGGTGTTTGTAACTCAGTTGGTAGATCATGGTGTTTGTAACTCAGTAGGTAGATCATGGTGTTTGTAACTCAGTTGGTAGATCATGGTGTTTGTAACTCAATTGGTAGAGCATGATGTTGTAACTCAGTTGGTAGATAATGGTGTTTGTAACTCAGTTGGTAGAGCATGGTGTTGTAACTCAGTTGGTAGATCATGGTGTTTGTAACTCAGTTGGTAGAGCATGGTGTTTGTAACTCAGTTGGTAGATCATGGTGTTGTAACTCAGTTGGTAGATCATGGTGTTTGTAACTCAGTTGGTAGATCATGGTGTTTGTAACTCAGTTGGTAGATCATGGTGTTTGTAACTCAGTTGGTAGATCATGGTGTTTGTAACTCAGTTGGTAGATCATGGTGTTTGTAACTCAGTTGGTAGATCATGGTGTTTGTAACTCAGTTGGTAGATCATGGTGTTTGTAACTCAGTTGGTAGAGCATGGTGTTTGTAACTCAGTTGGTAGATCATGGTGTTTGTAACTCAGTTGGTAGATCATGGTGTTTGTAACTCAGTTGGTAGATCATGGTGTTTGTAACTCAGTTGGTAGATCATGGTGTTTGTAACTCAGTTGGTAGAGCATGGTGTTTGTAACTCAGTTGGTAGAGCATGGTGTTGTAACTCAGTTGGTAGATCATGGTGTTTGTAACTCAGTTGGTAGATCATGGTGTTTGTAACTCAGTTGGTAGATCATGGTGTTTGTAACTCAGTTGGTAGAGCATGGTGTTGTAACTCAGTTGGTAGATCATGGTGTTTGTAACTCAGTTGGTAGATCATGGTGTTTGTAACTCAGTTGGTAGATCATGGTGTTTGTAACTCAGTTGGTAGATCATGGTGTTTGTAACTCAGTTGGTAGATCATGGTGTTGTAACTCAGTTGGTAGATCATGGTGTTTGTAACTCAGTTGGTAGATCATGGTGTTTGTAACTCAGTTGGTAGATCATGGTGTTTGTAACTCAGTTGGTAGATCATGGTGTTTGTAACTCAGTTGGTAGATCATGGTGTTTGTAACTCAGTTGGTAGATCATGGTGTTTGTAACTCAGTTGGTAGATAATGGTGTTTGTAACTCAGTTGGTAGAGCATGGTGTTTGTAACTCAGTTGGTAGATCATGGTGTTTGTAACTCAGTTGGTAGATCATGGTGTTTGTAACTCAGTTGGTAGATCATGGTGTTTGTAACTCATTTGGTAGATCATGGTGCTTGTAACTCAGTTGGTAGATCATGGTGTTTGTACCTCAGTTGGTAGATCATGGTGTTTGTAACTCAGTTGGTAGATCATGGTGTTTGTAACTCAGTTGGTAGATCATGGTGTTTGTAACTCAGTTGGTAGATCATGGTGTTTGTAACTCAGTTGGTAGATCATGGTGTTTGTAACTCAGTTGGTAGATCATGGTGTTTGTAACTCAGTTGGTAGATCATGGTGTTTGTAACTCAGTTGGTAGATCATGGTGTTTGTAACTCAGTTGGTAGATCATGGTGTTGTAACTCAGTTGGTAGATCATGGTGTTTGTAACTCAGTTGGTAGAGCATGGTGTTTGTAACTCAGTTGGTAGATCATGGTGTTGTAACTCAGTTGGTAGATCATGGTGCTTGTAACTCAGTTGGTATATCATGGTGTTTGTAACTCAGTTGGTAGATCATGGTGTTTGTTACTCAGTTGGTAGATCATAGTGCTTGTAACTCAGTTGGTAGAGCATGGTGTTTGTAACTCAGTTGGTAGAGCATGGTGTTGTAACTCAGTTGGTAGATCATGGTGTTTGTAACTCAGTTGGTAGATCATGGTGTTTGTAACTCAGTTGGTAGAGCATGTTGTTTGTAACTCTGTTGGTAGAGCATGGTGTTTGTAACTCAGTTGGTAGATCATGGTGTTTGTAACTCAGTTGGTAGATCATGGTGTTTGTAACTCAGTTGGTAGAGCATGGTGTTGTAACTCAGTTGGTAGATCATGGTGTTTGTAACTCAGTTGGTAGATCATGGTGTTTGTAACTCAGTTGGTAGATCATGGTGTTTGTAACTCAGTTGGTAGATCATGGTGTTTGTAACTCAGTTGGTAGATCATGGTGTTTGTAACTCAGTTGGTAGATCATGGTGTTTGTAACTCAGTTGGTAGATCATGGTGTTTGTAACTCAGTTGGTAGATCATGGTGTTTGTAACTCAGTTGGTAGATCATGGTGTTTGTAACTCAGTTGGTAGATCATGGTGTTTGTAACTCAGTTGGTAGATCATGGTGTTTGTAACTCAGTTGGTAGATCATGGTGTTGTAACTCAGTTGGTAGATCATGGTGTTTGTAACTCAGTTGGTAGAGCATGGTGTTTGTAACTCAGTTGGTAGATCATGGTGTTTGTAACTCAGTTGGTAGATCATGGTGTTTGTAACTCAGTTGGTAGATCATGGTGCTTGTAACTCAGTTGGTAGAGCATGGTGTTTGTAACTCAGTTGGTAGAGCATGGTGTTGTAACTCAGTTGGTAGATCATGGTGTTTGTAACTCAGTTGGTAGATCATGGTGTTTGTAACTCAGCTGGTAGATCATGGTGTTTGTAACTCAGCTGGTAGATCATGGTGTTTGTAACTCAGTTGGTAGATCATGGTGTTTGTAACTCAGTTGGTAGATCATGGTGTTTGTAACTCATTTGGTAGAGCATGGTGTTGTAACTCAGCTGGTAGATCATGGTGTTTTTAACTCAGTTGGTAGATCATGGTGTTTGTAACTCAGTTGGTAGATCATGGTGTTTGTAACTCAGTTGGTAGATCATGGTGCTTGTAACTCAGTTGGTAGATCATGGTGTTTGTAACTCAGTTGGTAGATCATGGTGTTTGTAACTCAGTTGGTAGATCATGGTGTTTGTAACTCAGTTGGTAGATCATGGTGTTTGTAACTCAGTTGGTAGATCATGGTGTTTGTAACTCAGTTGGTAGATCATGGTGTTTGTAACTCAGTTGGTAGATCATGGTGTTTGTAACTCAGTTGGTAGATCATGGTGTTTGTAACTCAGTTGGTAGATCATGGTGTTTGTAACTCAGTTGGTAGATCATGGTGTTGTAACTCAGTTGGTAGATAATGGTGTTTGTAACTCAGTTGGTAGATCATGGTGTTTGTAACTCAGTTGGTAGATCATGGTGTTGTAACTCAGTTGGTAGATCATGGTGTTTGTAACTCAGTTGGTAGAGCATGGTGTTTGTAACTCAGTTGGTAGATCATGGTGTTTGTAACTCAGTTGGTAGATCATGGTGTTGTAACTCAGTTGGTAGATCATGGTGTTTGTAACTCAGTTGGTAGATCATGGTGTTTGTAACTCAGTTGGTAGAGCATGGTGTTTGTAACTCAGTTGGTAGAGCATGGTGTTTGTAACTCAGTTGGTAGATCATGGTGTTTGTAACTCAGTTGGTAGATCATGGTGTTTGTAACTCAGTTGGTAGATCATGGTGTTTGTAACTCAGTTGGTAGATCATGGTGTTTGTAACTCAGTTGGTAGATCATGGTGTTTGTAACTCAGTTGGTAGATCATGGTGTTTGTAACTCAATTGGTAGAGCATGGTGTTGTAACTCAGTTGGTAGATCATGGTGTTTGTAACTCAGTTGGTAGATCATGGTGTTTGTAACTCAGTTGGTAGATCATGGTGTTGTAACTCAGTTGGTAGATCATGGTGTTTGTAACTCAGTTGGTAGATCATGGTGTTTGTAACTCAGTTGGTAGATCATGGTGTTTGTAACTCAGTTGGTAGATCATGGTGTTTGTAACTCAGTTGGTAGATCATGGTGTTTGTAACTCAGTTGGTAGATCATGGTGTTTGTAACTCAGTTGGTAGATCATGGTGTTTGTAACTCAGTTGGTAGATCATGGTGTTTGTAACTCAGTTGGTAGATCATGGTGTTTGTAACTCAGTTGGTAGATCATGGTGTTTGTAACTCAGTTGGTAGATCATGGTGTTTGTAACTCAGTTGGTAGATCATGGTGCTTGTAACTCAGTTGGTAGATCATGGTGTTTGTAACTCAGTTGGTAGATCATGGTGTTTGTAACTCAGTTGGTAGATCATGGTGTTGTAACTCAGTTGGTAGATCATGGTGTTTGTAACTCAGTTGGTAGATCATGGTGTTTGTAACTCAGTTGGTAGATCATGGTGTTTGTAACTCAGTTGGTAGATCATGGTGTTTGTAACTCAGTTGGTAGATCATGGTGTTTGTAACTCAGTTGGTAGAGCATGGTGTTTGTAACTCAGTTGGTAGAGCATGGTGTTGTAACTCAGTTGGTAGATCATGGTGTTTGTTACTCAGTTGGTAGATCATGGTGCTTGTAACTCAGTTGGTAGAGCATGGTGTTTGTAACTCAGTTGGTAGAGCATGGTGTTGTAACTCAGTTGGTAGATCATGGTGTTTGTAACTCAGTTGGTAGATGATGGTGTTTGTAACACAGTTGGTAGAGCATGGTGTTTGTAACTCAGTTGGTAGAGCATGGTGTTTGTAACTCAGTTGGTAGAGCATGGTGTTGTAACTCAGTTGGTAGATCATGGTGTTTGTTACTCAGTTGGTAGATCATGGTGCTTGTAACTCAGTTGGTAGAGCATGGTGTTTGTAACTCAGTTGGTAGAGCATGGTGTTGTAACTCAGTTGGTAGATCATGGTGTTTGTAACTCAGTTGGTAGATCATGGTGTTTGTAACTCAGTTGGTAGATCATGGTGTTTGTACCTCAGTTGGTAGATCATGGTGTTTGTAACTCAGTTGGTAGATGATGGTGTTTGTAACACAGTTGGTAGAGCATGGTGTTTGTAACTCAGTTGGTAGAGCATGGTGTTGTAACTCAGTTGGTAAATCATGGTGTTTGTTACTCAGTTGGTAGATCATGGTGCTTGTAACTCAGTTGGTAGAGCATGGTGTTTGTAACTCAGTTGGTAGAGCATGGTGTTGTAACTCAGTTGGTAGATCATGGTGTTTGTAACTCAGTTGGTAGATGATGGTGTTTGTAACACAGTTGGTAGAGCATGGTGTTTGTAACTCAGTTGGTAGAGCATGGTGTTTGTAACTCAGTTGGTAGAGCATGGTGTTGTAACTCAGTTGGTAGATCATGGTGTTTGTTACTCAGTTGGTAGATCATGGTGCTTGTAACTCAGTTGGTAGAGCATGGTGTTTGTAACTCAGTTGGTAGAGCATGGTGTTGTAACTCAGTTGGTAGATCATGGTGTTTGTAACTCAGTTGGTAGATCATGGTGTTTGTAACTCAGTTGGTAGATCATGTTGTTTGTAACTCAGTTGGTAGATCATGATGCTTGTAACTCAGTTGGTAGATCATGGTGTTTGTAACTCAGTTGGTAGATCATGGTGTTTGTAACTCAGTTGGTAGATCATGGTGTTTGTAACTCAGTTGGTAGATCATGGTGTTTGTAACTCAGTTGGTAGATCATGGTGTTTGTAACTCAGTTGGTAGATCATGGTGTTTGTACCTCAGTTGGTAGATCATGGTGTTTGTAACTCAGTTGGTAGATGATGGTGTTTGTAACTCAGTTGGTAGATGATGGGGTTTGTAACTCAGTTGGTAGATCATGGTGTTTGTACCTCAGTTGGTAGATCATGGTGTTTGTAACTCAGTTGGTAGATCATGGTGCTTGTAACTCAGTTGGTAGATCATGGTGTTTGTAACTCAGTTGGGAGATCATGGTGTTTGTAACTCAATTGGTAGATCATGGTGTTTGTAGCTCAGTTTGTAAATCATGGTGCTTGTAACTCAGTTGGTAGATCATGGTGTTGTAACTCAGTTGGTAGATCATGGTGTTTGTAACTCAGTTGGTAGATCATGGTGTTTGTAACTCAGTTGGTAGATCATGGTGCTTGTAACTCAGTTGGTAGATCATGGTGTTGTAACTCAGTTGGTAGATCATGGTGTTTGTAACTCAGTTGGTAGATCATGGTGTTGTAACTCAGTTGGTAGATCATGGTGTTTGTAACTCAGTTGGTAGATCATGGTGTTGTAACTCAGTTGGTAGATCATGGTGTTTGTAACTCAGTTGGTAGATCATGGTGTTTGTAACTCAGTTGGTAGATCATGGTGCTTGTAACTCAGTTGGTAGATCATGGTGTTGTAACTCAGTTGGTAGATCATGGTGTTTGTAACTCAGTTGGTAGATCATGGTGTTGTAACTCAGTTGGTAGATCATGGTGTTTGTAACTCAGTTGGTAGATCATGGTGTTGTAACTCAGTTGGTAGATCATGGTGTTTGTAACTCAGTTGGTAGATCATGGTGTTTGTAACTCAGATCATGGTGCTTGCTACGCCAGGAAAGTGGCTTTGATTGCCAGGACCACCCATAATGTATGCACATATGACTAAGTCGCATTTGGATAAAAGATCTGGTAAATGTTATATATTATTATATTATATTATTATTACATATTAGATTATAAACAACGTGATTTGCTTATCTATCTGTAACTACATGATCAGGTGTTTTTACCTTCTTCCATATGGAAACGGTGGCTTTCAGGGTGTTTTTACCTTCTTCCATGTGGAAACGGTGGCTTTCAGGGTGTTTTTACCTTCTTCCATATGGAAACGGTGGCTTTCAGGGTGTTTTTACCTCCTTCCATATGGAAACGGTGGCTTTCAGGGTGTTTTTACCTTCTTCCATATGGAAACGGTGGCTTTCAGGGTGTTTTTACCTTCTTCCATATGGAAACAGTGGCTTTCAGGGTGATTTTACCTTCTTCCATGTGGAAACGGTGGCTTTCAGGGTGTTTTTACCTTCTTCCATATGGAAACGGTGGCTTTTAGGGTGTTTTTACCTTCTTCCATGTGGAAACGGTGGCTTTCAGGGTGTTTTTACCTTCTTCCATATGGAAACGGTGGCTTTCAGGGTGTTTTTACCTTCTTCCATATGGAAACGGTGGCTTTCAGGGTGATTTTACCTTCTTCCATGTGGAAACGGTGGCTTTCAGGGTGTTTTTACCTTCTTCCATATGGAAACGGTGGTTTTCAGGGTGTTTTTACCTTCTTCCATATGGAAACGGTGGCTTTCAGGGTGTTTTTACCTTCTTCCATATGGAAACAGTAGCTTTCAGGGTGATTTTACCTTCTTCCATGTGGAAACGGTGGCTTTCAGGGTGTCTTTACCTTCTTCCATATGGAAACGGTGGCTTTCAGGGTGTTTTTACCTGCTTCCATATGGAAATGGTGGCTTTCAGGGTGATTTTACCTTCTTCCATGTGGAAACGGTGGCTTTCAGGGTGTTTTTACCTTCTTCCATATGGAAACGGTGGCTTTCAGGGTGTTTTTACCTTCTTCCATACGGAAACAGTGGCTTTCAGGGTGTTTTTACCTTCTTCCAAATGGGCACGGTGGCTTTCAGGGTGATTTTACCTTCTTCCATGTGGAAACGGTGGCTTTCAGGGTGTTTTTAACTTCTTCCATGTGGAAACGGTGGCTTTCAGGGTGTTTTTACCTTATTCCATATGGAAACGGTGGCTTTCAGGGTGTTTTTACCTTCTTCCATATGGAAACGGTGGCTTTCAGGGTGTTTTTGCATTCTTCCATATGGACACGGTGGCTTTCAGGGTGTCTATACAGAACTGCACTGCCTCCAGAGCGTTCCCTCTGTGAGGAGATGAGATGCCGATGATCACACAGGCCTCATTCACAGGCACCAGTTTGGAAAACAGAAGAATTAACTTAGTCTTGAAGCAGTCTCTCATAAAGTTAGAGTTCCCTGCCCATAGTCTCACATAGTAACAGAGTTATTGTCTCAGAGTTACAACACTGTTATTAGTTAGTTAGTTAGTTAGTTAGTTAGTTAGTTAGTTAGTTAGTTAGTTAGTTAGTTTACCAGGAATGCGACACAGAGAGTTTTGTGAAGCTCACTCCAGTCGATGACGGACACAGATGTGCATGACAGTGGGCCATCTTGCCCTGATGTCTGTGTAGATCTTCCTGAATTCTGATTGGGCCATAGGGACATAGGCTTCATACACCAACTGCACCACCTTCTTCCCCTCAAAATTGTTCCTTGTCGTACCTGAAATAATTAATTAATAACCATCACGGACATCCTGGCCTTGACTGAACATTTGTGAGCGACTGTGTTCAAACTTCCAACCAGGGTCTATTGTGTGCCACGAGACTGACTGTATTAGCCTGCTGAGCTAAAGACTAACACAAGCCTTCAGTGTAAATGGGTGCGCTCTGATCAGTGGTGTAAAGTCCTTAAGTAAAAATAGTTTAAAGTACTACTGAAGTAGTTTTTTGGGGTATCTGGACTTTACTATTTATATTTTTGACAACTTTTACTTCACTACATTTCTCAAGAAAATAATGTACTTTTTACTCCATAGATTTTCCCTGACACCCAAAAGTACTCGTTATATTTCAAATGCTTAGCAGGACAGGAAAATGGCACTTCTCATGAGAACATCCTTGGTCATCCCTACTGCCTCTGATCTGATGGACTCACTAAACACAAATGCTTTGTTTGTAAATGATATCTGAGTGTTAGTGTGCCCCTGGCTATCCTCAAAAAAATGTCAAAGTTATGGTGCCGTCTGGTTTGCTTAATATAAGGAGTGTGAAATGATTTATACTTTTGATACTTAAGCATATTTTAGCAATCAAATGTAATTTTGATACTTCAGTAAAAGTCAAATTTTTTGGTTTTAAATATACTTTAATGAAGACATTCAAACTATGAAATAACACATATGGGCCAACTCATTCAAGGGTTTTTCTTTATTTTTACTATTTTCTACATTGTAGAATAATAGTGAAGACATCAAAACTATGAAATAACACATATGTAATCATGTAGGAACCAAAAACATGTTAAACAAATCAACATATATTTTATATTTCAGATTCTTCAAAGTATTCACCTTTTGTCTTGTTGACAGCTTTGCACACTCTTGGCATTATCTCAACCTGCTTCACGAGGAATGCTTTTCCAACTGTCTTTAAGGAGTTCCCACATATGCTGAGCACTTTTTGGCTGCTTTTCCTTCACTCTGCGGTCCAACTCATTCCAAACCATCTCAATTGGGTTGAGGTCAGGTGATTGTGGAGGTCAGGTCATCTGATGCAGCACTATATCACTCCCCTTCTTGGTGAAATAGCCCTTACACTGCCTGGAGGTGTGTTTTGGGTCATTGTCCTGTTGAAAAACAAATGACAGCCCGACTAAGCGCAAACCAGAAGGGATGGCTTATCGCTGCAGAATACTGTAGCCATGCTGGTTAAGTGTGCTTTGAACTGTAAATAAATCACTGACAGTGTCAAGAGCAAAGCACCCCCACACCTCCTCCTCCATGCTTCACGGTGGGAACCAAGCATGCGAAGATCATCCATTCACCTACTCTGCGTCTCACAAAGACATGGCGGTTGGAACCAAAAATCTGAAATTTGGACTCATCAGACCAAAGGATATATTTCCACCGGTCTAATATCCATTCCTTGTGTTTCTTAGCCCAAGCAAGTCTCTTCTTCTTTTTGGTGTTCTTTAGTAGTGGTTTCTTTGCAACAATTCAACCATGAAGGCCTGATTCACACGGTCTTCTCTGAATAGTTGATGTTGAGATGTGTCTGTTACTTGAACTCTGTGAAGAATTTATTTGGGCTACAATTTCTGAAACTGGTAACTCTAATGAACGTATCCTCTGCAGCAGAGGTAACTCTGGGTCTTCCTTTCCTGTGGCAGTCCTCTTGAGAGCGGTCCTCGTGAGAACACTTTCTTTAGTTACTACATGATTCCATATGTGTTCTTTTATAGTTTTGATGTCTTCACTACTATTCTACAATGTAGAAAATAGTAAAAATAGAGAAAAACCCTTGAATGAGTAGGTGTGTCCAAACTTTTGACTGATACTGTATATGAAGATGAGATATGTGTAAAGTCCCTTCTCAACTATGAAGATGGAAATTGCACCACAGGAGGGGCTGGTGAGGAGTCTTACACTGCATCCACAGAGAGCTTGTCATGGGTCACCTTGATCAGGTCCCTCGGACCCCTTCCTCCTTCCTCAGACATCTCTGTGTTAGGAATGAGGGATGAGGAAGCTAAAATAAGCAGTCAGGGGATCATATAAGTAAAACTGGAATTAGTAGAGATAGATAGATTTCTGCTGGAAAAATAAACTAAAGACAGTAAGACACTAATCAATTGTAGTTCCACTCATGACAGAGAGACGCAAACAATTCAGATAAACCTTGAGCTGTCACTGTCATGTTGGAGAGTTCTGCAAATAGTGCTTTCAAATGAGCGCAATAGGCTGTTTAAAAGTGTTCATTTGCCAGGCTATTTGAAACCACTATTTGCAGAACTCTCCAACATGACAGTGACAGGTCAACACTCTTAAACAGCCTATTGCTCTTACTTCGGTAGTCATGAATGAAGTTGTATCCGCAACATTGATCAAATGAATGTAGGCTACAATGTTACTACTGCCAGACCCTGGACCATGTGTATTTACCTCCCCAGTCGCTCATCCTCGCAGTCAGCTGACTGGTATGCAGGAAATAGGAGGCGTACACATTCACGCCAATATTATTCTTGCGGACAGACCACTAGATGTCCCCCTAATGCATATAGGCTAGACCCAAACAAATCAAAATTATGCCATAAAGATCATTTGAAACCACATTTTCCCCTCTATCATGCATAGTTGATATGCTCACTTCTTATTCTGTCTATGTTGTGTTGCTATTTGAGGTTTAGCCTATATAAACTATGACTAATATGTAACGGTTGCAAAACGTTAGAAATTTCAATTGAACCATTTAACAGATTATTAGAGGTTAGGTCATTCGATTTGATAATTTCAACTATCACAAAATCATTGCTCTCTTGGCACACCCTTGGCACACATTGGCACCAGCACAAAGAAACTGGACCAGGTGAGGTGCAGTTCTAGATGTCTACCAACGGAGGGCGCACGATATCACCATTTGAAAGCAGAGCCGTTATGGTTGAGGACGTAAATGTAGTCTACCTGTCCAGAGGTGGCACATGTGAGATGCCCCCTGTTAAGGCGTTGCGACATATGGGGGAAGCTATTCACACTAAGGCAGCTCAACAGCTAAGCGTTGGCTAATGTATATGTTTATCTTTAAAAGCCTCTTTGTAGACGGGATTGGACAGCCTATATTTATATGTTTGACCCCAGAGAGCGAGGGCCAAACTACTCACCAATCTATTATTGGAATGGTTGTATTCCTGTGGCTATTATTATCATTTCTTATAGGCTATCTATCCACAGCAATGGAGAATTTAGAAAGATTAACGCATAACCAAAACCGGCGTGGGCCAGTGGGTGTACTAGCCCACTTGGAGAAAGAAACGCACATATATTTAACCCTATTGTATTTGTATTTCTTGCGAATAACTCTGATAACGAATATACTGCATCATACGAACTTTTAATGACATCTCAAAACAGCTGACATTTTACGCTACTAAAATGAGCAAACAACAGCAAACTAATGTCGTTTCAGTAGGTGTACAATTGATGACACAGGTACAACTGTCTGATCAACATTGTGTTCTTGACCATCTCTTTACGCAGCAATGTCGTCAGTACTCCTGCCCCGAAACCATTCTTTAAAATACTTTAATGCACACTCACTATTGAGAAACTCTATAGAGTCTAGTTACTGTTCAGGACCTGATGAATGGAGAACTATACAACAGCAAAAATATCCCCCACCCCACCAATTTGAAGACCGCCCACTTCAGATATTTAGCTAGAGACCCTTAAAGATTTTAAAAGAGAGACGGAGTCAGACAGTTTGACAGTCACTCACTGAGCTTTGCATCGCGTGCGCACAGACACAACTTATCCGCTGCGCGTCAGGACTGCAGTCGTTCGCGCCACTCTCCCATCCGTTCCCATGTTTAGGATGCTACAAACACCACAGCTCCGTCAAGGCGTGATTGCACTTTTTATGTGGTTCACTCACTTTATGGAGGACTACAAAGTCCAGGGTGAGTATGCTGTGATTGATTATGTGACCAGTTATACTATTGAGTAAGGATGGTATAACTTTTTATGGTCAAATTGTAGGCGACATTGAAGCATCAGCCAAGCGAGAACAGTACATGTATCTTCCAAATAACTCATAAGAAAATATGGGTTATTGTGTGGGTTGTGTACTCAGATTTGTCTTGAATGATTGGGATTGTGTCTAAAGCAAAATATGTTGGATCTAACGTAGTTAATCAAAACATGCGATCAATCATAAAATGACGCATGGGTAGGCCTAGTCTGAAAGAAAATCTATGACCAATTGGTAGACGGACAGGTACAAGCTTTATTGCATAATAGGTTCGGAGAATAGTCAATGTGACTTCCTATACCTTTGCAAGTGGGTCATTCTCCTACAAGCTGAGCTGATAGCCTGAGACAGATGGACTGGTGGGTCCCAAGGAGGAGTGAGTACACGCAGCTCCTCCCTGGAGTCCTCCGGTGAAATCACGCTGCATTGGGATTTATTGGTCTTTACGCAATCAGAACACATTTGTCATAACCTGTATTGTAGAACTTTTCTCTAAACAAAAAAGTAGAAATGGATATAGGGTGTTATGGGGAAAAGTTGGCGTTGTTAAAGATGTAACATGCTCAAATAAGGCAATACCCTACCGTTATACGCGTGCGCATACGATACTTTAATTGGACACGGAACGTCTCTCTCCAGCGGGTAACTGCTGGTTGCAGCAGGGAAAGAACGGCCGGTGCCAGGTGCTCTACATGTCCGGGATGACCCGAGAGGACTGCTGCCGGAGTGGTCGTCTGGGCACCGCATGGACCGAGGAAGATGTGCCCAACAGCACGCTGTTCCGATGGATGATCTTCAATGGAGGCGCGCCTAATTGCATACCTTGTAAAGGTGAGTGATGATCAATATCATGACTTCAAGTGGTGCAACATTATTCTGATGGAACTTATTCTGGTGGAACTTCTTATAAAAAACTCCAACATGTTATCATGTGTATGGCATGTCATATGTTAATGAACTATAATGACTCTCCATATAGTATCCTGCTATAATGGGTTTTGATAAAGGAATTTGGCCATATATCATATTCATTATGTATGATGACTTGATTTGTTCCTAAATTAATCCACCCACCCATCCATCCATCCATCCATCCATCCATCCATGCATCCATCCATCCACATCCACCCAACCAACCATCCACCCACCCACCCACCTACCCACCCAACCAACCAATCAACCAACCAACCAACCAACCAACCAACCAACCAACCAACCACCCATCCATCCACCCAACCACCCACTCATCCATGCATCCACCCACCCACCCACCCACCCATCCATCCATGCATCCACCCAACCAACCATCCATCCACCCACCCACCCACCCACCCACCCCCACCCACCCACCCACCCATCCATCCACCCATCCATCCATCCATCCATCCATCCAATCACCCAACCAACCAACCAACCACCTATCCCTCCCTCCCTCCCTCCCTCCCTCCCTCCTCCCTCCCTCCATCCATCCCAGAAACATGCGATAGCGTTGACTGCGGTCCTGGGAAGAGATGCAAGATGAACAAGAGGAACAAGCCCAGGTGTGTGTGTGCTCCAGACTGCTCCAACGTCACAAGGAGGGGGTCCATCTGTGGGTCGGATGGAAAATCCTACAAGGATGAGTGTACAATGCTCAGGGCCCGCTGCAGGAACCATCCTGACCTGGAGGTCCAGTACCACGGACGCTGCCGCAGTAAGTCCCCCTCGGGATTAAGGTAGCAAAATTCATGAAACTTTCCCCAAAATTCCCAAGTTTTCCAGATATCCCGGTTGGAGGATTCCATCCCTGTTTATTCCATCCTGATTCTAAGAATTTTGGAAACGTTTCATGAATTTTGCAACCCGACCGATTCATTTATAAAGTATGTGTATAAGGGTCAGTGAGTACCATGGCCAGACTTGGTGTTCATTTCCAGTCTATCACATGCAGTGCCTTGCGAAAGTAAACGGCCCCCTTGAACTTTGCGACCTTTTGCCACATTTCAGGCTTCAAACATAAAGATATAAAACTGTATTTTTTTGTGAAGAATCAACAACAAGTGGGACACAATCATGAAGTGGAACGACATTTATTGGATATTTCAAACTTTTTTAACAAATCAAAAACTGAAAAATCGGGCGGGCAAAATTATTCAGCCCCTTTACTTTCAGTGCAGCAAACTCTCTCCAGAAGTTCAGTGAGGATCTCTGAATGATCCAATGTTGACCTAAATGACTAATGATGATAAATACAATCCACCTGTGTGTAATCAAGTCTCCGTATAAATGCACCTGCACTGTGATAGTCTCAGAGGTCCGTTAAAAGCGCAGAGAGCATCATGAAGAACAAGGAACACACCAGGCAGGTCGGAGATACTGTTGTGAAGAAGTTTAAAGCCGGATTTGGATACAAAAAGATTTCCCAAGCTTTAAACATCCCAAGGAGCACTGTGCAAGCGATAATATTGAAATGGAAGGAGTATCAGACCACTGCAAATCTACCAAGACCTGGCCGTCCCTCTAAACTTTCAGCTCATACAAGGAGAAGACTGATCAGAGATGCAGCCAAGAGGCCCATGATCACTCTGGATGAACTGCAGAGATCTACAGCTGAGGTGGGACACTCTGTCCATAGGACAACAATCAGTCGTATATTGCACAAATCTGGCCTTTATGGAAGAGTGGCAAGAAGAAAGCCATTTCTTAAAGATATCCATAAAAAGTGTTGTTTAAAGTTTGCCACAAGCCACCTAGGAGACACACCAAACATGTGGAAGAAGGTGCTTTGGTCAGATGAAACAAAATTGAACTTTTGGCAACAATGCAAAACGTTATGTTTGGCGTAAAAGCAACACAGCTCATCACCTGAACACACCATCCCCACTGTCAAACATGGTGGTGGCAGCATCATGGTTTGGGCCTGCTTTTCTTCAGCAGGGACAGGGAAGATGGTTAAAATTGATGGGAAGATGGATGGAGCCAAATACAGGACCATTCTGGAAGAAAACCTGATGGAGTCTGCAAAAGACCTGAGACTGGGACGGAGATTTGTCCTCCAACAAGACAATGATCCAAAACATAAAGCAAAATATACAATGGAATGGTTCAAAAATAAACATATCCAGGTGTTAGAATGGCCAAGTCAAAGTCCAGACCTGAATCCAATCGAGAATCTGTGGAAAGAACTGAAAACTGCTGTTCACAAATGCTCTCCATCCAACCTCACTGAGCTCGAGCTGTTTTGCAAGGAGGAATGGGAAAAAATTTCAGTCTCTCGATGTGCAAAACTGATAGAGACATACCCCATGCGACTTACAGCTGTAATCGCAGCAAAAGGTGGCGCTACAAAGTATTAACTTAAGGGGGCTGAATAATTTTGCATGCCCAATTTTTCAGTTTTTGATTTGTTAAAAAAGTTTGAAATATCCAATAAATGTCGTTCCACTTCATGATTGTGTCCCACTTGTTGTTGATTCTTCACAAAAAAATACAGTTTTATATCTTTATGTTTGAAGCCTGAAATGTGGCAAAAGGTCGCAAAGTTCAAGGGGGCCGAATACTTTCGCAAGGCACTGTATGATATTTCTGAAATAATTATCTGACTTGTGAGACTATTCCAGACTTGGGTTAAGCGATTGTTTGCCCATGTATGGCACAAGGGGGCTAACTGTACTGCCTGTATATGGTCTGGAGACAGTAGACTAGACATTACAGTACCATGGTCTGGAGACAGTAGACTAGACATTACAGTACCATGGTCTGGAGACAGTAGACTAGACATTACAGTACCATGGTCTGGAGACAGTAGACTAGACATTACAGTACCATGGTCTGGAGATAGTAGACTAGACATTACAGTACCATTCTGGAGACAGTACTAGACATTACAGTACTGGTCTGGAGACAGTAGACTAGACATTACAGTACCATGGTCTGGAGACAGTAGACTAGACATTACAGTACCATGGTCTGGAGACAGTAGACTAGACATTACAGTACCATGGTCTGGAGACAGTAGACTAGACATTACAGTACCATGGTCTGGAGGCAGTAGACTAGACATTACAGTACCATGGTCTGGAGACAGTAGACTAGACATTACAGTACCATGGTCTGGAGACAGTAGACTAGACATTACAGTACCATGGTCTGGAGACAGTAGACTAGACATTACAGTACCATGGTCTGGAGACAGTAGACTAGACATTACAGTACCATGGTCTGGAGACAGTAGACTAGACATTACAGTACCATGGTCTGGACAGTAGACAGACATTACAGTACCATGACTAGACATTACAGTACCATGGTCTGGAGACAGTAGACTAGACATTACAGTACCATGGTCTGGAGACAGTAGACTAGACATTACAGTACCATGGTCTGGAGACAGTAGACTAGACATTACAGTACCATGGTCTGGAGACAGTAGACTAGACATTACAGTACCATGGTCTGGAGACAGTAGACTAGACATTACAGTACCATGGTCTGGAGACAGTAGACTAGACATTACAGTACCATGGTCTGGAGACAGTAGACTAGATATTACAGTACCATGGTCTGGAGACAGTAGACTAGATATTACAGTACCATGGTCTGGAGACAGTAGACTAGACATTACAGTACCATGGTCTGGAGACAGTAGACTAGACATTACAGTACCATGGTCTGGAGACAGTAGACTAGACATTACAGTACCATGGTCTGGAGACAGTAGACTAGACATTACAGTACCATGGTCTGGAGACAGTAGACTAGACATTACAGTACCATGGTCTGGAGACAGTACAGTTAGACAGTAGACATTACAGTACCATGGTCTGGAGACAGTAGACTAGATATTACAGTACCATTCTGGACAGTAGACTAGACAGTAGACAGTATAGATATTACAGTACCATGGTCTGGAGACAGTAGACTAGATATTACATTACCATGGTCTGGAGACAGTAGACTAGATATTACAGTACCATGGTCTGGAGACAGTAGACTAGATATTACAGTACCATGGTCTGGAGACAGTAGACTAGACATTACAGTACCATGGTCTGGAGACAGTACAGTACCATGGTCTGGAGACAGTAGACTAGACATTCTGGAGACAGTAGACTAGACATGGTCTGGAGACAGTAGACTAGATATTACAGTACCATGGTCTGGAGACAGTAGACTAGATATTACAGTACAGACAGTAGACTAGACATTACAGTACCATGGTCTGGAGACAGTAGACTAGATATTACAGTACCATGGTCTGGAGACAGTAGACTAGATATTACAGTACAATGGTCTGGAGACAGTAGACTAGACATTACAGTACCATGGTCTGGAGACAGTAGACTAGACATTACAGTACCATGGTCTGGAGACAGTAGACTATATATTACAGTACCATGGTCTAGAGACAGTAGACTAGACATTACAGTACCATGGTCTGGAGACAGTAGACTAGACATTACAGTACCGTGGTCTGGAGACAGTAGACTAGACATTACAGTACCATGGTCTGCAGGCAGTAAACTAGACATTACAGTACCGTGGTCTGGTGGCAGTAGACTAGACATTACAGTACTATGGTCTGGAGACAGTAGACTAGACATTACAGTACCATGGTCTGGAGGCAGTAGACTACACATTACAGTACAATGGTCTGGAGGCAGTAGACTAGACATTACAGTACCATGGTCTGGAGGCAGTAGACTAGACATTACAGTACCATGGTCTGGAGACAGTAGACTAGACATTACAGTACCATGGTCTGGAGACAGTAGACTAGACATTACAGTACCATGGTCTGGAGGCAGTAGACTAGACATTACAGTACCATGGTCTGGAGGCAGTAGACTAGACATTACAGTACCATGGTCTGGAGACAGTAGACTAGACATTACATTTTGGTTTTAGGTCGAACTCTTTTTAGGTAGCACTTACATTTTTGGTTTTAGGTAGAACTCTTTTAGGTTCCTTGTAGAACCCTTTCCACAGAGGCTTCTACCTGGAACCAAAATAGGTTCTTCAAAGGGTTATGCTATGGGACAACCAAAGAACCCCTTTTGGTTATAGATAGCACCTTTATTTTTAGGAGTATAGTATCATGGCCTGGAGGCTGTAGAATAGGCATTACAGCAACAGACTCAGACACGGGAAGACAGTACACACAGCTCAGGGAAGACTCCCCTATCGACCTGATTCATAGAACATGTTTTGGTGCATGGGCACAGAGGCAGATGGGTTTAGGCAGCTCTAGTTCTGCATGCAGGGCTGGCTCTAGCCGCTTGGGGGCCCTAAGCGGGATTTTATTGGCCCCTCTCTGTACGACGGAGAGAAACATTTTAGTTTTAAAGTTAATTTCCTGCAATTCTACACATTTTGCCTTGGGGCGGAGAGATTTAAAAAAAAAAAAAAAAAAAAAATAAATGTTATAACAAAATTTATGCAACTCTACTAATTTTGCCATGGGGCAGAGAGAAGAAATTTGCAGTTTTACAGCTAATTTCCTGCAATTCAACCCATTTTGCCATGGGGTGGAGAGAACATTTTAGCAGTTTTAAAGGCCCAGAAGTGCGGAAATTCACTTTTTTTTTCAGCTGAAAGACGATGCCCATGATGTTGCACAATGATTTCAATCAATAAGTAATAAATTAAGTCAAAGTATGATATATTTTGGGTTGAAGTAGTATCTTTGGATGTTTTCAGTACCAATGCTGTGCGTTTCCTCTGTGATAGGACGTGCTAATATTTTCCTGTCTACATTTCTTTTCAGGGCTGGGTTTTGTTTGAATGTTACCACCCACCAGCATGGCTAATCAGAAACACCTGCAAAGTTCTTCCTCTTCACGAGTTGCAATTAAGCTGAGCAATACAATAGACCATGTTTGGCTGAGCCAAACAGCTTTTCACTGTAGTCTACATTTGGCTGCCTGAGCCATGGAGCAAATTAAAATAGGGTGTGCACACTTGTGTTTTTGCAACTCCACTTTTTTACCAGCAAATTATCATAACCCATTGGATAATTTGTCAAGTTTTACTTATTTTTGAGTTAGTCTGTATTAAAAAAATATATATGACCATTTTATAAATTGTAAAATTGCGTGTGATATGATTGCATTTTGGAACCCCGCTCCCCCCAAGATGAATGGTTTTGACCACATTCCACTGCTTTGATTGGTACAGATTCCACAAACTTGTTTATCTATACTGAACAAAAATCTAAACGCAATATGTAAAGTGTTGGTCCAATGTTCCATGAGCTGAAATAAAAGATCCCCAAAATGTTCCATATGCATGAAAAGCTTATTTCTCAAAAAGAAATTGCGCACATTTGTTTACATCCCTGTTAGTGAGCATTTCTCCTTTGCCAAGATAATCCATCCACCTGACAGGTGTGGCATATCAAGAAGCTGATTAAACATCATGACCATTACACAGATGCCATAGATATCTCAAGTTTTGAGCGAGCGTGCATTTGGCATACTGACAGCAGAATGTCCACCAAAGCGGTTTCCAGAGAATTGAATGTTCATTTCTCTACCATAAGCCACCTCCAATGTTGTTTTAGTGAATTTGGCAGTACATCCAACCGCCTCACAACCGCAGGCCACTTGTAAACAAGCCAGCCCAGGACCTCCACATCTGGCTTCTTCACCTGCGGGATCGTCAGCCACCCAGACAGCTGATGAAACTGGGTTTGCACAACCAAAGAATTTCTGAAGAAACTGTCAGAAAGCATCTCAGGGAAGCTCATCTGCTTGCTTGTCATCTTCACCAGGGTCTTGGATTTACTGCAGTTCAGCGTCATAACCGACTTCAGTGGGCAAATGCTCACCTTCGATGGCCACTGGCACGCTGGAGAAGTGTGCTCTTCACGGATGAATCCCAGTTTCAATTGTACCGGACAGATGGCAGACTGTGTGGGCGAGCGGTTTGCTAATGTCAACATTGTGAACAGAGTGCCCCATGGTGGCAGGGGTTATGGTATAGGCAGGCGTAAGCTACGGACAATGAACACAATTGTATGTTATCCTGAGGCCCGTTGTCGTGCCATTCATCTGCCACCATGACCTCATGTTTCAGCATGATAATGCACAGCCCCATGTTGCAAGGATCTGTACACAATTCCTAGAAGCTGAAAATGTCCCATTTCTTCTGTTGCCTGCATACCCACCAGACATGTCACCCATTGAGCATGTTTGGGATAATCTGGCTCGAAGTGTACGACAACGTGCTCCAGTTCCCGCCAATATCCAGCAACTTTTCACAGCCATTGAAGAGGTGGGGAACAACATTCCACAGGCCACAATCAACAGCATGATCAACTCTATGTGAAGGAGATGTGTCGCGCTGAATGAGGCAATTAGTAACATTAGCTAGCTATATAAGGTTAGCATGCTAGCTAGCTACACTGATGGATGCCAGTGCCCTGCTTGATATTATTTCTCCACTCCATGTTCCCACCCTCAATTCGTGAATATGTATTATCAGCATGCATCATTCTTCGGAGGTGGAACCTAAATGAGAATTTCTGCTATTGGACAGAAATTATGTCGAAATAGTGATGGCATTTCCCTCTATTGGGGGCCTTTAAAGCTAAATTCCTATAACTTTACACATTCTGCCATGACTTATGCCATGTTAATATGATATCTGAGTGAGAATGACTAAAAAAATCAATAGGGGCCCCCTGAAAGTCAGGGCCCCTGGGCACAGTCGGTACTCAGCCAAGATTGCTACAAGTTTAGATAGCATGCTAGACTAACTACCAATCAAAACATTGACATGGCTAATTGTCAGCTAATTGAGTGACTGACATAACAAGAGAAAAACTACTGATGCACAACCAAATTTCGAAATTGCTCCTGGTGTATTTCACTATTTTTACTCTCAATAGACCTGTTATGTCGCTTATGCCTGGAGCCGGCCCTGTCTGCAGGTCCAAAAAAGACCAGAAGTGTGAGGTGGAGTCTGCCATCTGATATCACAGATAAGCTAAGTCAAACTTAGGCAGTAAGAAAGCGTATAGATAGACTAGCAGCAAGGAAAAATAAACATCACAGGTGGTGGAATATTTACCTGGTGTAACCTGAGAGTTGTGAAATGTTTAAATTGTGTGTAATTTGAATGTTTCACATGACATGAATAGTGTCACATGTGAGTCATGCCTCTACATGTGTGTGTGTGTGTCTTTCCATTCACAGAGACGTGTCACGGAGTTCGCTGCCCTGGCTCTGCGTCGTGTGTCGTGGACCAGACCAACAATGCCTACTGTGTGGCCTGTAATCACCAGTGTCCAGAGGTGAAATCACCTGACCAGTACCTGTGTGGCAACGACGGCGTTGTTTATGCCAGCGCCTGTCATCTGAGGAGAGCCACGTGCATCCTGGGAAGGTCCATCGGCGTGGCGTACGAAGGGAAATGCCTTGGTAAGTACTGAAGCATCAATATGGGGTGCCGTTTGTAAAGTTGATACATCACGCTTAGATCAATGAAGATTTCAGTGTTTTGATGCGCAAGACCTTTGTCAGAACATACCAGAGTAGTAGGCCTAATAAACATCACAAACATGTCTGTTCTGTCTGTTCTCATACACACAGACAGGACACTACATCTATCTCCATCACCAGAATCATGGTGTCTGTGTGAATCAGAAATAGATCCGTGCTGGCCTGGGTCTGTGTGGGAGTGTGATAATATTGGCTGATGCCTTCTGTGTGTGTCTCCTCTCTAGACGCCCGGTCATGTGGCGACATCGTGTGTCGGGGAGCGAAAAGGTGTCTGTGGGATGAAGCGAGTGGCCGCGGACGCTGCTCTGTGTGTGACGAGCCATGTCCGGAGAGTCGCCCGGGTGAGAGTGTGTGCTCCAGCGACAACAAAACCTACCCCAGCGAGTGTTCCATGAGGCAAGCCGCATGCGCTCAGCAGCGTCACCTGGAGGTCAAACACTCAGGATCCTGCAACTGTAAGTCTACGGTTGATGTGTGACATGACACCCTATTCCCTACATTGTGCACCACAGCGACGCACACCCACTGAGAACTTATGAGAAAGTGTCTTAAACTTCAAAACAGGCTTTTCCTCAGTCACTTCACCCAAAGTCATAAATAATAATCCTAAATCCTAACTTTCACTTAAGCCGAATTTTCACTTAGTCTCCCATTGACATCGATGCATGACTAAGTGAACATTTAACTTAAGTGGAAGTTAGGATAAACTCTGGAGGAAAGATAATGTGGGTTCAACTACAACACATCCCTCACACAATTTTTCCAATGTGATTAAAGTCACCTTATATTAGTCCCCTTATACCAGATCATTGTTGAATACTAATTTCTGATTGGCTAGAAGGGCATTCTAGAATGGGCATTAAAACCAGATAATGGGACAGTTGGAAAAGATATCGGGACACTTTGCAATCATAATGCAATAAGCACCTGTCACGGACGTCCTCCTCTTCATCTGAAGAGGAGAGGCGAGAAGGATCGGAGGACCAAAATGCGGCGTGGTATGTGTTCATCATGAATTTTAATAAAGAAAACACTGAACACTGAAACACACTATACAAAAACAATAAACGACCGTGAAGCTAATGAGAACTGTGCTGACACAAGCAATCAACATAGACAATCACCCACAAACAAACAGTGCAACCCAGGCTACCTAAGTATGATTCTCAATCAGAGACAACTAATGACACCTGCCTCTGATTGAGAACCATACTAGGCCGAAACATACAAATCCCCAAATCATAGAAAAAAAACATAGACTGCCCACCCCAACTCACGCCCTGACCATACTAAATAAATACAAAACAAAGGAAATAAAGTTCAGAACGTGACAGCACCTACACAAGCAGACCGTATTTGCTACAAAGTTACAGAAGAGTAAACCAACAACCACACAAAGTGAAATTGGATACATTGTAAACGCAGGAAAAACTACCAGCTTTGATTTGTTTTTGCAGAGACTTATTTTTGGGGAGCATCTAATGACCTAGTGTGGTGAGTGATGAACATGAATTTCTGAGGTCCTTACTGTTACAGTCATGACCAATTGCGCTATAGCGACTCCTTGTGGCGGCCGGGCGCACGCACGCTGGCTTCGGTTGCCAGCTGTGCTGTGTTTTCTCCAACACATTGGTGTGGCTGTCTTCCGGGTTAAGCGAGCAGTGTGTCAAGAAGCAGTGCGGCTTGGCGGGGTCATGTTTCGGAGGACGCATGGCTCTCTACCTTCGCCTCTTTCGAGTCCATACAGG
Source organism: Oncorhynchus nerka (assembly GCF_034236695.1). Taxonomy (NCBI): domain Eukaryota; kingdom Metazoa; phylum Chordata; class Actinopteri; order Salmoniformes; family Salmonidae; genus Oncorhynchus; species Oncorhynchus nerka. The sequence continues at coordinate 89,850,274 of NC_088417.1, forward strand.
AGTTGCAGCTGTGGGACAAGACTGTATCTACCAATTGGAAATTATGAAATTGGGGAGAAAAAAGGGTAATAATAAAAATTATAAATACAAATATTAAAAAATCCTCCCACATGTTTCTAGTTTGACCAGCTGTTTTCAGCAATTGATATTTTTGAATTAGGTCATCATATTGGCAGGTTTGCTAGCAACAAACTATTTAGCTAGCTTCTAGCCTAATGTTTGATATGCAGTGCAATCTCCTCGTAATGAACTATCTTGAGTGTCCTGACGAGAAGGCAAACCTTTATAGCTATGCCAGGCTAAATCAGGCACCGTCATTCATTTGGATGTATCCAAATTAATGTCAATTGGAAACAGCTTAAAACAAACGCAAATGCAGCTACTTTTCTGTTATTCTGACTGCAGAGGTTGTGACTGTTAGCCGTAGTTTGTTGGCTAGCTAGCAAGCAAGGGATAAGAACGTAAAGAACAAGGGACTGGGTCGCATCCATATATATCAAACTAATCAAAGAAAAGATGAAAAAGTATGAATTCACTTATAAAATAAAAATATCAACAGATAACAAAAAATGTCCATTATTTTCAAGGTAATGTAGACTTCCAATGTAATGTACAGAACGTCGCCTTTTTATCCCTAACTTAACTCTGTGTCAAAGCCACTTACACAAAAACAACTTACTGGTAAGAGTATGATGAGGTAGTCTTGCCCACCAGCAAAATATCTCTCTCTCTCTCTCTCTCTCTCTCTCTCTCTCTCTCTCTTCTCTCTCTCTCTCTCTCTCTCTGTCTCTCTCTCTCTCTCTCGTTCTCTCTCTCCCTCTCTGTCTCTCACTCTCTCACTCTCTCTCTCTATCTCTCTCTCTCTCTCTCTCTCTCTCTCTCTCTCTCTCTCTCTCTCTCATTCTCTCTCTCTCTGTCTCTCTCTCTCATTCTCTCTCTCTGTCTCCCTCTCTGTCTCTCTCTCTCTCTCTCTCTCCCTCTCTCTCTCTCTCTCTCAATGTAGAGGCAACCCTTATGACTGACCACTTCATAGTTTACTGCCATTCTGTTGTTCCCATGATGTTTGGTTCACTCATAACATAGATCATGTGTCTCTCAGCTTATCCTCCCTCTAATTACAACAATGCCTCGTTTTTCTCCTGTAAACAGTAATGTTGCTGTAATTAAATTATTTCAGCATGTGGATTATGAGGACTGGGTTTTGGATGGGATACTTTTTTGGATGGGGTTTTCTACATCTGCCTGTGGCTGTTTGTTTTGGAGATAAATCTTTTCTGAGGGCAAATACACTCCAACAGGGTGGTCCTTTGTAGAAATGGGTCCTGGACCCCTGTCTTGTGCATCAAATGAAGTTGTATTGTGTTATAAGGATGCGTATATGAGCCCTGTTCTGTTCTCTCTGTTTTCAGGTTTAAACCAGGTTTAAACCATCACCCCACTGCCCAGCCCAGCCCCCCTCTCAGCCTCCAGCCTCTCTCATAACCACAATCACTTTTCTTTATGTCCCGTACTCTGGTCCATGGAAGAAGAGAAGCAGACTGTCAGTGAATCAAGTCAAGGAAAATTTGATTCATGTTGCAGTTGGATTCTGTGCTGTTGTTAGGGTCAATGGGGCGGTGGTTAGAGCATTGGACTAGCAGTTAGTTAGAGCGTTAGTAGTGGTTAGAGCGTTGGACTAGTAACTGAAAGGTTGCAAGATCGAATCCCCGAGCTGACAAGGTAAAAATCTGTCGTTCTGCCCCTGAACAAGGCAGTTAACCCACTGTTCGTAGGCCGTCATTGAAAATAAGAATTTGTTCTTAACTGACTTTCCTAGTAAGATGAAATAAAAAAATAAAAAAATTATGCTTAATTTTGCTGTGAGATTCTGTGCTGTTGTTAGGGTCAATGATGCTTAATGTTGCAGTGAGATTCTGTGCTGTTGTTAGGGTCAATGATGCTTAATGTTGCAGTGAGATTCTGTGCTGTTGTTAGGGTCAATGATGCTTAATGTTGCAGTGAGATTCTGTGCTGTTGTTAGGGTCAATGATGCTTAATGTTGCAGTGAGATTCTGTGCTGTTGTTAGGGTCAATGATGCTTAATGTTGCAGTGAGATTCTGTGCTATTGTTAGGGTCAATGATGCTTAATGTTGCAGTGAGATTCTGTGCTGTTTTTAGGGTCAATGATGCTTAATGTTGCAGTGCGATTCTGTGCTGTTGTTAGGGTCAATGATGCTTAATGTTGCAGTGAGATTCTGTGCTGTTGTTAGGGTCAATGATGCTTAATGTTGCAGTGAGATTCTGTGCTGTTGTTAGGGTCAATGATGCTTAATGTTGCAGTGAGATTCTGTGCTGTTAGGGTCAATGATGCTTAATGTTGCAGTGAGATTCTGTGCTGTTGTTAGGGTCAATGATGCTTAATGTTGCAGTGAGATTCTGTGCTGTTGTTAGGGTCAATGATGCAACTGCTAGTAGACAATTTGTTCTTCCATATATCCGTCATCAGACAGGGAAGCTTGAGGAAGAGGGGAAGGAAGAAGAGGAGAAAGAAGAGCAGGAATACTAGGATTTTCTTCATCAATATGTCCTGGAATACAGCCTGGATGATACACCTTATAATAGCTGAATAGTGTTTCAGTTCAGCCACAGAATACTGTTCATATTGTATATAAAGTGTATGCTTATTTATTGTCCATGGAAGAGAAATAAGCCAGGGTCTCCCGAACTCGGTCCTCGAGACCCCAAAGGGGAGCACGTTTTGGTTTTTGTCCTAGTACTACACAGCTGATTCAAATAATCAACTAATCATCAAGCTTTGGTCGTTTGAATTGACTGTGCCCAGGACCGAGTTTGAGAAACCCTGGCTGAACTAAGCGATCGTATATTTGAAATCTTGTAGGTGTTGTTTACTTGCATGTATTTATATATGTTGTTTATTATTTATACATTAACAGTGTCCGTCTGTCTTACTGTATACCTAATGTCTCTTGCATTTTATCCAAAGAGAAAATGTATTATTTATTTGAGGTGCAATACTAACCACATTGATGTTCTGGTTCTGTAAACTCCTGCAATGCATTCTCTGAGTTGGTCACATCTGCTTATTGTGGGCAAGATTTGGATTTACCCCTTCTTCCTACATTGTGAAATGTTGGCTAGCGTGTTTAGTGTGTTCCAGTTTATTTTATGGAGAACTTGTTGCTCACCAATGTATATACCCTAGTGAGAGAAAGGTTTTGTTGACCCAAAGCTGACCTAAATGGTTTTGTCTAGTCTTTTGTTGAACCAGAGTTACCCGTCCTAGTCCCACTACAGTGCATAGCGATACTTTTAACGAGTCACTATGGTCTCTCTCCCTTCAGAAAATGACTAGCTTTGTTTATTAAGGGGAGCAGGATGGATGCCACTAAAACAATGTACAGTTGATGTCAGAGGTTTACATACACTGAGGTTGGAGTCATTAAAACTTGTTATTCAACCTTCTCCACAAATTTCTTGATAACAAACTATAGTTTTGGCAAGTCGGTTAGGACATCTACTTTGTGCGTAACACCAGTCATTTTTCCAACAATTGTTTACAAAATGATTATTTCACTGTATCACAATTCCAGTGGGTCAGAAGTTTACATACACTAAGTTTACTGTGTCTTTAAACAGCTTGGAAAATTCCAGAAAATTATGTCATGGCTTTAGAAGCTTCTGATTCTTCTGACGCCATTTGAGTCAATTGGAGGTGTACCTGTGGATGTATTTCAAGGCCTTCCTTCAAACTCAGTGCCTCTTGGCTTGACATCATGGGAAAATCAAATTAAATCGTTCAAGACCTCAGGAAAAAAATTGTAGACCTCCACAAGTCTGGTTCACCCTTGGGAGCAATTTCCAAACCCCTGATGGTACCAAGTTCATCTCTATAAATAATAGTATGCAAGTATAAACACCATGGGACCACGCAGCCGTCATACCACTCAGGAAGGAGACGCGTTCTGTCTCCTAGAGATTAACGTACTTTGGTGTGAAAAGTGCAAATCAATCCCAGATCAACTTCAAAAGACCTTGTGAAGATGCTGGAGGAAACAGGTACAAAAGATCTACATCCATAGTAAAACGAGTCCTATATTGACATAACCTAAATGGCCGCTCAGCAAGGAAGAAGCCACTGCTCCAAAACCGCCATAAAAAAAAACAGACTACGGTTCGCAACTGCACATGGGGACAAAGATCGTTCTTTTTGGAGAAATGTCCTCTGGTCTGATGAAACAAAAATAGAACTGTTTGGCCATAATGACCATTGTTATGTTTGGAGGAAAAGGGGGAATGCTTGCAAGCCGAAGAACACCATCCCAACTGTGAAGCATGGGGGTGGAAGCATCATGTTGTGAGGGTGCTTTGCTGCAGGAGGGACTGGTGCACTTCACAAAATAGATGGCTTCATGAAGGAGGGAAAATGATGTGTATATATTGAAGCAACATCTCAAGACATCAGTCAGGAAGTTAATGCTTGGTTGCAATTGGGTCTTCCAAATGGACAATTACAAAGGACAAAGGACAACAAAGTCAAGGCATTATAGTGGATCTCACAAAGCCCTGACCTCAATCCTATAGAAAATTTGTGGGCAGAACTGAAAAAGCATGTGCGAGCAAGGAGGCCTACAAACCTGAATCAGTTACACCAGCTCTGTCAGGAGGAATGGGCCAAAATTCACCCAACTTATTGTGGGAAGCATGTGGAAGGCTACCTGAAACGTTTGACCCAAGTTAAACAATTTAAAGGCAATACCACCAAATACTAATTGAGTGTATGTAAATTTCTGACCCACTGGGAATGTGATGAAAGAAATAAAAGCTTAAATAAATCATTATCTCTACTATTATTCTGACATTTCACATTCTTTAAAAAAGTGGTGATCCTGACTGACCTAAGACAGGGAATTTTTACTAAGATGAAATGTCAGGAATTGTGAAAAACTGAGAGTAAATGTATTTGGCTAAGGTGTATGTAAACTTCTGACTTCAACTGTATTATGTTTTATACAATGTCTAAGTAGGAATAATTCGTTTTTTCATGTTTTACCTTGACAATGTTGGTTTTCATATTTCATAATGTGCCAATTAATACTCTTGTAGACTTTTATGTGCCAATGTATTCTAGTGCGGTCAATCACGTAATTGATATCACTCCCTCTGTAAATGTAAATGTTCATTACATACAATATATCACACTTAACCATGTTGTTTTTCCTCACTCTATCGAGGAATATTCAAGAAAATCTGCAGCTGCTTGTGAATATATTTGCTGTTTTGTCCTAAACAGAAATGTGTTAAAAGTCAACAGCTGTTGCATTTACAGCTGTGATACATTTCGATGAATAACCCCCTTGGTCTATTTTGTTATGTTGAATAGAGATTCAGTCATAAATATATAGTTTTGTATTTTTTATGTGAATGTTAAATGTACATAATAGCTATGATATTATGATGATATTTATACAGGGCAGGAGAGTAAATAATAAAAATATGCTTTTTTTCCTCAAATTTGTGTGTCTTCTGTCTATCATTTCTACACACGAGACACACAACAAATGTCCTGGAGAATACTATATATACCATAGCCTACTTTCCCTCTCCTGTGTACCGAATCCAGTCCAGTATTTTACATCATCATCACATTTACAATATGCTCCAATTAAAGTGATACAATCACAGACAGTCAGTCATTTCTCTCAGTACTACTCCTCAGCCATCCTCCTCCACCAAGTGTAGAAAATGACTGACTGACTGACTGTCTGGCTGTGATTGTTTCACTTTGTGCTGCAGGACCATATAGATGGTGTATTTATTTATTTATCTTTATGTGCCGGACAGGACTGTGTCCCTCAATCACAGACATTTAAACCGGTAGAGCACAGCTCGGCCACAGAAGATAAAACGTGTGGCTGATCGACAGAACCTCAGCTTGGCCTGTTTGGCATTGTTTCTCCAGACGTGAGAAAAGCTGACTCAGTTTCTGTGCTAGTTGTGTTTGGGCTGTCTGCTGAGCTGTGTGTGTGTGATTGAGGGTACTAGTGGCATCAGGGTCCAGCAGACAGGAACCAGCCAAGCAGCTCTCTCTCCTTTCCGTCTCTCTCTCTCTGCCTCAGATCAGAACCTGAGACTATCTCATGTAATTACATTTCAGCAGTAGGAAAGAAGATCCTAATCGTACTGTGTGTGCCGTGACTGGTCCTTGTCCGTCTGTTTTGGAAAATTCTGACTGGGACTGCTAATATAACAACATTACAGAAATGCTGATGTGACAGTCTGAGCCGAGGCTGAGCTGAGTGAGAGAATTTCCCATGGTGGCATCAGAGGTGGGGTATACTCTCTCTCTCTCTCTCTCTCTCTCTCTCTCTCTCTACTCTCCTGACCTTGGCATGGCATGAAAGGCAAAACCTGGAAGGTTTCACTGAGAACAAGTGACTCATTACTAAAGTTACGGTCATAGATTATGATGTCATAGAAATGATCATAAACATATTTTAAATAATAACTTCTGTTTGGATTGTATATACAATTAATCTTGAATAATGGACTAAATGTCATTCCTGTTTTCAATAGGATAATGGGACATTGAAAGGGACATTGCGAGAGAGAAAGAGAGAGAGAGAGAAGAGGGAGAACCAATTACTCACAAAAAGGATGTGTTGCTGACCACATAACTTGATATGAAAGGTGTTAGACAGTGCTTGACAGGGTGCTCAAAGCTCTGCCAACACGATACCATCGCCCAGAAAGTGAAGTCCTTTTTGGACTAGAGTCTAGTTAGATGGACCGGATGACACGGTTGCTTCACAGTGTGTTACATACAGTACATGAACCCTTTCCTTCTTCCTGTTCATAGACAGACATACAGAAGACAGACCTTCAGAACCCTGTAGCCCTGACAGGCAGACAGATCCCTGTAGCACGCACGCACAGACAGACAGACAGACCCCTGTAGCCCAGACAGACAGACAAACCCCTGTAGCACAGACAGACAGACAGACAGACAGACAGACAGACACCTGTAGTCCTAACAGGCAGACAGACCCCTGTAGCACAGACAGACAGACAGACAGACAGACAGACAGACAGACAGACAGACATACAGACACCTGTAGTCCTAACAGGCAGACAGACCCCTGTAGCACAGACAGACAGACAGACAGACAGACAGACAGACAGACAGACAGACAGACAGACAGACACCTGTAGTCCTAACAGGCAGACAGACCCCTGTACTCATGACAGACAGACCCCTGTAGCCCTGATAGGCAGACAGACCCCTGCAGCCCAGACAGACAGACCCCTGTACCCCTGACAGACAGACCTATGGAGCCCTGACAGACAGACAGACAGAGAGACAGACAGACCCCTGTAGCCCAGACAGACAGCCTGACCCCTGGAGTCCTGACAGACAGACCAGACCGGGCACGCAATGGACCCCTGCTGGGTTCCTCTTAGGAGTTCAATAGAAACGTATGAGAATGAGTCGATGTCTGTGGAACGGGACTAGTCTGTCACAGTAGGTCCCCACTCCCTGCAGGGCAGGGGGCTGTCTGGTAGCTGGGAGCACATCACAGGGTGTTCGTACCACTCATTCACTCTGAAAATAGAATGAACTAACATTGGGGATCTATTGAAATGTAAACAGTACAGTACCACTCACTCTGAAAAAAAGAACAGCCTCGGGTTGGGGGATCTATTGAAATGTGTTGTTGTTCCGATCCAGATAGGAGTCTGTCATCAGATCATTGAAGCAGCCACCTCTTTGAGCGAGTAGATCCGAGACATCCATTTGGGTTGTTTACAGATTAGGATGTAGTCACAGAGGAACGCAGTGTGTCCTCTATTCTATATCTCATAACAGTTCATATCTCATAAAAGTTCATGGCGTACTGTAGCTATCTGGCCCTGACCAGATGCATAGATCAGGCTATGTGTTGTACCACATTGTCTTTGTTTTTATTTTTGTTCAGTGTAGAGACCAAATGATGTCTTGAACTTGTAGAAGTCTAGAGTGAATATAGTCCCGTGTGAGTGCTTTCAGAATCTATTCGCACCCCTTGACTTTTTCCACATTTAGCTATTATTCTTTGAAAAATTATTCAAGCTCTGTTAAGTTGGTTGATGATCATTGCTAGAAAGCCATTTCATGTCTTGCCATAGAGTTTCAAACTAATTTAAGTCAAAACTATAACTAGGCCACTCAGGAATATTCCATGTTGTCTTGGTAACTCCAGTGTAGTTTTGGCCTTGTGTTTTAGGTTATTGTCCTGCTGAAAGGTGAATTTGTCTCCCAGTGTCTGTTGGAAAGAAGACTGAATCAGGTTTTCGTGTAAGATTTTGCCTGTGCTTAGCCGTATTTTGTTACTTTTGATCCTAAAACCTGCCCATTCCTTGCCTTTGACAAGCATACCCATAACATGATGCGGCCACCACCATGCTTGGAAATATGTAGTGGTACTCAGTGATGGGTTGTGTTGGATTTGCCCCAAACATAACACTTGTATTCAGGAAAAAGTTAATATCTTTGCCACATTTTCTGCAGTATTACTTAAGTGCCTTGTTGCAAACAGGATGCATGTTTAGGAATATGTTTTATTCTGTGCAGGTTTCCTTCTTTTCACTCTATCATTTAGGTTAGTATTATGGAGTAACTAAAATGTTGTTGTTCCATCCTCAGTTTTCTCATATCACAACCATTCAACTCTGTTTTAAAATCACCATTGGCCTCATGGTGAAATCGCTGAGCAGTTTCCTTCCTCTCCGGCAACTGGGTTAGGAAAGACGCCTATCTCTTAGTAGTGACTGAGTGTATTGACATACCCTCCAAAGCCTAATTCATAACTTCACCATGCTCAAAGGGATTTAAAAAAAACACATCTACCAATTGGGGCCCTTCTTTGCGAGACATTGAAAAACCTCCCTGGTCGTTGTTGTTGAATCTGTGCTTGAAATTCACTTCTCTATTGACGGACCTTACATATAATTGTATGTATAGGTTACAATGACGGGGTAGTCATTCAAATATAGTGTTAACCACTATTATTGAACACAGAATGAATCCATGATTTGTTAAGCACATTTTTTTTACTCTTGAACTTTAGGCTTGCCATAACAAAGGTGTTGAATACTTATTGATTCAAGACAGCTTTTGATTTATTTTTATTTTTTGAAAATGTTCTACAAACAAAATTCCAAATGGGGTATTGTGTGTAGATCAGTGACACAAAATCTAAATTTAATCCATTTTAAAATCAGTAACACAACAACATGTGGAAAAAATTAAGGGGTGTGAACACTTTTTGAAGGCACTGTATTAGACTGGAAATTAAACATTTGCTCATTATTGTTACCGTAAGTATGAGGCATCCTTTCTACATCAAGTCTTTGTATTTGGTTATAAAATATTTCTGAATAGGTGCCTTATAATGGGTGCACGGAACATTTGAAATGCCAATAGACTTCTAGGCATTCCACTAGGCATTCTCCAGCATTCCACTAGGCATTCTCCAGCATTCCACTAGGCATTCTCCAGCATTCCACTAGGCATTCTCCAGCATTCCACTATGCATTCTCCAGCATTCCACTAGGCATTCTCTAGCATTCCACTAGGCATTCTCCAGCATTCCACTAGGCATTCTCCAGCATTCCACTAGGCATTCTCCAGCATTCCACTAGGCATTCTCCAGCATTCCAATGGAACCACTGTAAGGTTCCATCAAAAGAAGCGGAAAACTAACTTCCACTTAGTTCTCATTCAATTAAATTATATTACTCACTCAAATATAAAATTAACTTTGAAACCAAAAATCTACATGCTACAATAAAGCATTCATCAATTAGGAAGAAAACTACGGTCGGAGAACTAGCGGTAGTCCGCGGCAGAAGTCTGAAACGTAGTCATAGGGAAGTCAGAGACGGGTATGTATTTTCAGCTCATTTTAATCTCCTTTTCACATTTCCGGAGGACTCCTCTCTCAGTCCCTGTCAGATATAATAGGCTAATGGGAAAGGGTCTGTCTGGCCAAAATGCACACAATGGCCCATATTCACGAAGCGCCTCAGAGTGCGAATGGTGATTTAGGATCAGGCAATCAGGTCCCCCGTGTCCATATAACTATGATAAAAAATGTCATAAAAACTGATCCTAGATCAGCACTGATCCTATACTCTGAGGCACTTTGTGAATGAAAGGAGATGAAAAGTAAGTGATGTTGAATAGGAACTCAAATGTCAGGAAGTTATGAACAAGACTCCCAGCTTACTGTAACATCATTCCATATTTATTTCTAGAAACTTCCTGGGAAACAGTGTGCTAATGTCCAGGTGAAATGGAAATGGCAAGAGGAGACGTTTTAAAGAAGATTAGCGTAATGCTGTCTAGCCAGAACTGCGCTGGATAAAAGCGAGAACAGATTTAAAGTTTCTGTCTTGTAGACGGCTTTGTGAAGTTGTTCAGACATGGTCTAAATTTTCAGATTAATCCCAAGTCTGTCTGCATACTAATGTTTGTCTGGGACAGAGATAGTCAGAGCAATTGGAAATGGACTTAACTTCTTTTTAAATATAATTTCTCTCTTCCCAGACGCACACAACTGCAATAACTATAAGAATGTTTAAACAAGTACCATTGTTTCATTTGAAGTTAATTAGCATTTCTCAGCGGTGAGGGAAAAGTTTTCAAGCCCTCTTAAACGAAAGCAAAAAGACTGACTTTTAGTGCAAACAGGAAAGGTTCTATGTCCTTCAGTGTGGCTCCAGACAGCATATCTTGGGCACATTTCAATCCTATTCAGTACTATATCATATATATTGTATATAATTCTTGATTAAATCCATGCAACATTAAGGCCATGTGCCATTTCGACCATGATCAATGTACTTGGTCTGACGCACATATCATATAGATCTCCATCTAATGGTGGCCAATCAATGGGTGTGAACTCCTACATGTGTGTCACCTTTTAGACATGCCAGACCATAGAATTGAATATTGCATTTAGTAGGCTCTGTATGTGCCAGATATGATGTCACAAGGGTTTGTTTTCAGTCAGGAAGCCCCTGTTAGAATATGTTGTTGAAATCTCTGTTTCTATGCTCTCTGGTCTAAATGCCAAGACAATTAAGAGATGTTTGTTTGAGGTAAAGCCCTGTATGACTCATCACTGTACTTGAAACACACACACACACACACACATAGTAGCAGGCTGCAGGGAGAGGGTTTCCTCTGTCCCAATCACAAGAAGATTGACTTGTCCAGGGAAACAAACAAGAGAATAATGAAACCATTTTTTTTCCCATAATGTCAAACTTAACCTCATCAAGTAAATAATACGTAAAACATCCCATTAATAACTCCTGAGGATTCTGAAGATGACTAACGCTAAAGTTGCACAAAAAGCTTATTTATCTCAAATGTTGTACACAAATTAGTTTACATCCCTGTTAGTGAGCATTTCTCCTTTGCCAAGACAATCCATCCACCTGACAGGTGTGGCATATAAAGAAGCTGAATAAATAGCATGATCATTACACAGGTGCAACTTGTGCTGGGGACACTAAAAGGCCACTCTAAACTGTGCAGTTTTGTCACACAACACAATGTCACAGATGTCTCAAGTTTTGAAGGAGCATGCAATTGGCATGCCGACTGCAGGAATGTCCACCAGAGCTGTTGGCAGATAATTTAATGTTAATTTCTCTACCATAAGCCTCCTCCAACATTGTTTTAGACAATATGGCAGTACCTCGAACAGGCCTCACAACCACAGACCATGTGTATCCACGCCCAGGACCTCCACATACGGCTTCTTCACCTGGGAGATCGTCTGAGACCAGCCACATGGACAGCTAATGAAACTGAGGAGTATTTCTGTCTGTAATAAAGCCCTTTTGTGGGGGAAAACACAGTCTGATTGGCTGGGCCTAGTTCCACAGTGGGTGGGCCTATGCTCTCCCGGGCCACCCATGGCTGTGTCCCTACCCGTTCATATCAAATTCATAGATTAGGGCCTAATTATTTTAATTGATTGATTTCCTTTATGAACTGTAACTCAGTAAACTTGTGGAAATTGTTGCATGTTGCTTTTATATTTCTGTTTAGTATAATTCACAAAAATTATACGAGTCAACTTGAAGATCTTTCTTAAGATCTTTAGTTTTTTATGTGGGAAATTGTAGCCAGTATGTAATTCAAAAGAAGGTCTGAAATACTGTCAAGGCATTGGATCATTCTTGACAGGGTCATATCTCTTTATATGGTTCTGTTTCTTGATACTTGAGGTCATTTAAGGTATCCTAGCAACCTGACACAATGAAAGAATTGATGGAGTGAACACCCATGTCCTTATTTAGCCTTTATTGTCCATGTTGCCAAGTGGAATTATGCATAAATTATGTAGATACACAGTAGAACTTCAGAATAGACTCGAAGCCACTAAAGCAAACTGCTAAATGTCGATTTCATCTTCCAGTATAAACACAGACACGTTCCTGCCCTTCCAGATTATAACAAGACCATCTGTAACAAATGTACAAATTGATCTTGATATAGGTATAAATGAATTAGAAAAAAAAGGCAGCTTGAAGAGTTTGGCTATCAGGATATATATATACACACACAAATGTGGTAGATACATTAATATAAACACAACAATATGTTCAGGTATTGGTATACTTCTCTCTATAAAGACTAAACGTATCCAAGATATCCTAAAGATCTAGAGCTCAGAAAACTCTTGAGATATACCTGTGGCCACGTGGACAGTCTGGTAACCACGACAACTAGGTGGGGCACCCCAAAGGGTAAGTTTAACCCTTAGGGGGTGTAAGAAATTACTTCATGTCATCCGAAGGGGACAACAGTCGCAGATGATTGACAACACTGCTAATAATAATAATAATAATGATTGACAGCATTTTGAGGCACTTCTAGACAACACGAGGTGTTCTGACTGACAACTGAACTCATTCCCCACCAGTAGATGCAGCCAATAAAAGTTACATTGGTAAGAAGCAAAGAAATGTACATGAACAGCTTTGAAATGTTTCTATCATCTCTCTGAGTAGCGAGTCTGTATAACCAACCTGTAACCTTTGACCTGTGTGAGTGTGTGTGTTCTTACATTCAAAGGTGACAATTACAACATTAAAAAAGGAACACGTCATCACTGTACATGAAACAGACACATACTGTACACACAGTCCACTGTGAAGGCCCTGTACTATCATTTGGAAATCCTCCTGACAGACTTCATTGACTTCAGTATTGTGCAAACTGCATTCAATTTCACACTTTACTGTTTCTTACACACAGAGGGACAGGAGTTTTGGCCCCAGTAAAAAGGTAATACTATCAAATTACTAAAATACTCAATTAACATCTAAAGTTTATTCTCCACAATATGCATTTCAGTGAATCAACAGAGAGAGAAAGCTTTCAATTCAACTATTAACATTTAGTCTCAATTTCTTCTTACTGTGTATTGAGAGAGACCACCTGTGAATCAATGGTGTGGAGCTAAAAAATACTGCAACTTGGTTTAACATGTTTGTGAAGACACTTTTAAAGGTTTGGCTTTAAAACACATCTCAAGGCCTTGAAGTTAAAACATTTGTCACAGACAAGTAAGTGTTGTAGGACTAAACCATTGTGCATGACCCAATACATATTCCAGTTATTCTAAACTACATACAGTCTAGTAGCAATGTACAACTATCAGTCATCAAAAGGACAAAAACAATCAGAAGTGAATCATGAGATTGATAATAAAGCATTAGTGGCAAACTGATGTTCTGTATGTCTTAAATACAGATATTTATTTTGAGTGAAGGCAAGGCATTACATTTCCAACATGATAAGTGCCTTTTCAGTAGTGCTGAGAGATTAGTGCCTTTTGAGGTCTGTTCAGTTTCGGTTCGTAAAAAAAAAAAAAACTAATCACGGTCTTCAATTTCAGTTACATTTTTTTTAATTTTTTTTATAAAAAAATATTTTGTGTTCAAGGCTGTAACAACACAGAATTAAACAATTGATGGTAGTGACTGCCATTACAGTTATGGTTCAAGTTTTATATTTTGGTTGTGTATATATATTATTTAATTATTAAAACCCCAATGATGGTAGTGACTGCCCATTACTTATTAATAAACCATGTAACACTACCTGGCGTCCATCTGTAGATGCTCTACACTCCATCCTTCATTCACATTACTTACATTATATATATATATATATATAGTTGAAGTTGTAAGTTTACATACACTTAGGTTGGAGTCATTAAAACTCATTTTTCAACCACTCCACAAATGTCTTGTTAACAAACTAGAGTTTTGGCAAGTCAGTTAGGACATCTACTTTGTGCATGACACAAGTAATTCTTCCAACAATTGTTTACAGACAGATTATTTCACTTATATTTCACTGTATCACAATTCCAGTGGGTCAGAAGTTATACACTAAGTTTACGGTGTCTTTAAACAGCTTGGAAAATTCCAGAAAAGGATGTCATGGCTTTAGAAGCTTCTGATAGGCTAAGTGACATCATTTGAGTCAATTGGAGGTGTACCTGTGGATGTATTTCAAAGCCTACTTTCAAACTCAGTGCCCCTTTGCTTGACATCATGGGAAAATCAAAAGAAATCATTCAAGACCTCCACAAGTCTGGTTCATCCTTGGGAGCAATTTCCAAACCCCTGAAGGTACCAAGTTCATCTCTTTAAATAATAGTACGCAAGTATAAACACCATGGGACCACGCAGCCGTCATAGCACTCAGGAAGGAGACGCGTTCTGTCTCCTAGAGATTAATGTACTTTGGTGCGAAAAGTGCAAATCAATCCCAGAACAACAGCAAAGGACCTTGTGAAGATGCTGGAGGAAACAGGTATAAAGTATCAATATCCATAGTAAAACGAGTCCTATATTGACATAACCTGAAAGGCCGCTCAGCAAGGAAGAAGCCACTGCTCCAAAACAGCCATAAAAAAGCCAGATTATGGTTTGCAACTGCACATGCGGACAAAGATCGTGCTTTTTGGAGAAATGTCCTCTGGTCTGATGAAACAAAATAGAACTGTTCGGCCATAATGACCATCGTTATTTTTGGAGAAAAAAGGGGGAGTCTTGCAAGCCGAAGAACACCATCCCAACTGTGAAGCACGGGGGTGGAAGCATCATGTTGTGGGGGTGCTTTGCAGCAGGAGGGACTGGTGCACTTCACAAAATAGATGGCATCATGAAGGAGGGAAAATGATGAGGATATATTGAAGCAACATCTCAAGACATCAGTCAGAAAGTTAAAGCTTGGTCGCAAATGGGTCTTCCAAATGGACAATGACCCCAAGCATACTTCCAAAGTTGTGGCAAAATGGCTTAAGGACAACAAAGTCAAGGTATTGGAGTGGCCATCACAAAGCCCTGACCTCAATTCTATGGAAAATTTGTGGGCAGAACTGAAAAAGCATGTGCGAGCAAGGAGGCCTACAAACCTGACTCAGTTACACCAGCTCTGCCAGGAAGAATGGGCCAAAATTCCCCCAACTTACTGTGGGAAGCTTGTGGAAGGCTACCTGAAACATTTGACCCACGTTAAACAATCTATAGGCAATGGTACCAAATACTAATTGAGTGTATGTATGTAAACTTCTGACCCACTAGGAATGTGATGAACGAAATAAAAGCTGAAATAAATCATTCTCTTCTATTATTCTGACATTTCACCTTCTTAAAATAAAGTGGTGATCCTAACTGACCTAAGACAGGGAATTTTTACTAGGATTAAATGTCAGGAATTGTGAAAAACTGAGTTTAAATATATTTGGCTAAAGTGTATGTAAACTTCCGACTTCAACTGTATATAAAACAATATGTATTTGGTGACTTATTATTTTATACCAAGTCATCATCTCATCTCCGCCCACAGAGCTTGTCCAGCAAGAACCAATGAGAACAGGCAGCTGTAGGCACAATGGATTCTGGTCATTGTATTAATTAACACGATTTATGTACGTAACTACTGTATGATGAGTTGAACAACCTACCCCAGAGAGAAATCTCTCTAGAGAAATGGCACATTGAGCGCACAGGAAAAAAAACGAAGTAAAAGGTATTCAAATAATTGAACTGACGTTGACCGATTCGTTATTTAAAAAAACAAAAATAAACCGACATTTCAGTTAATCACTCAGCACTACTTTTCAGGGAGTCAGTCCACCAGGTCTCTACAGTTTGAGAGCTGGTAGTCTTTTACTTCTCTAACCATTACAACCCTGGCGGCCCATAGATTCTCTGCGGAGGGGAATGACTCCATGTTCTATGGTTCCTCTGTGATCAGGTTGCTCCATTGTGGTATGGCCTGCCTGTGTGGTATGGCCTGCCTGTGTGGTATGGCCTGCCTGTGTGGTATGGACTGCCTGTGTGGTATGGACTGCCTGTGTGGTATGGTCTGCCTGTGTGGTATGGTCTGCCTGTGTGGTATGGACTGCCTGTGTGGTATGGCCTGCCTGTGTGGTATGGCCTGCCTGTGTGGTATGGCCTGCCTGTGTGGTATGGACTGCTTGTGTGGTATGGCCTGCCTGTGTGGTATGGACTGCCTGTGTGGTATGGACTGCCTGTGTGGTATGGACTGCCTGTGTGGTATGGACTGCCTGTGTGGTATGGACTGCCTGTGTGGTATGGACTGCCTGTGTGGTATGCCCTCCCATGGGCTTTGTAGCTCGGATGTGGCTCCTGTGGGGTCTAACTGTCGACCCAAGTGGGATTTGTAGTTCCCTGTGGCTCAGCAGGTCCTGTGGGACCTGTGTGGTTTGTAGTTCTTGTGGCTCAGCAGGTCCTGTGGGATTTGTAGTTCCCAATAGTTTAGGTCCCAGCTCATATCCTGCCTGTGTCTTGGTCCTTGTCCTCCAGCAGCTCAATGAGCTGAGTGAAGCTCTGTTTCACGGCATCCATGTTGTCCACTGAGCTGCCTTCTAGAATCCAGCTCTTCCCTCGGGCCAGAGGCTCCAGCTCAAAATACTTCTTTATCTAACAGAGAAAGAGAGAAAAACAGAGAGAGCTCAGAGGATTGGACACTTATTGAAAACATAAATCAAATCAAATTTTATTTGTCATATGCCGAATACAACAGGTGCAGACCTTACAGGGAAATGCTTACTTACAAGTCCTTAACCAACAATGCTTTAAGAAATTAAGAAAAAATAAAATAAGTGTTAACTAAAAAATAGATAAGTAAAAATGTTTAAATAATAAGTTACAAATAACGCAAAAAAACATACACAATTGGTTACCGGATCGTACAACGGCAGCCATCCCCTTCGGTGCCATTATGTCACAGTGAGTAAATAACTGTAACGTTAACTCATGTGTTCTTGATGTCTGGGTGTACAGCATAGTATACCGTAACTGTCTTTGTCTAAATACTGTTCATTCCTCTGTAATTACACCAATATCTGCCAATGCATTACATATAACAAGAGCCAAGTGGAGACCACAAACTAGACCAAAGTACAAAGATTGTCTTAAGAACTATGCAGGTCCCATGTTGAAAGTCTGCAGGAAAACAAAACAAAGTCCAAAATATTGCAATCAATTCTGAATCAAATGGGAGAAAGATTACCCTCGTGATTTCAACTCCCAGTTGAGCTTAAGCACACAGTACACACTTCTGAAAACAAGCACAGTGTCCAGCTATGTCAAAAATCTGAAAAAGACAAAAACACTGCCACAATCTCTCGGTTCTGCCAATACTGACACGGATTGATAGGTGATGGTCAAGCCAGCATTGCAGACCGTTTCTGTATAGTTTGACTACTTCGTAGGGGGATGCCTGAGACCAGTCCAGTGATATATGGGAGCCACATAGGATGGGCTGGTGGACCTAAAGCCATAACGGTCCGTCTTTGGGGTGGTTTACTACTGGGGGGGATGAGGCATGGCCAGCCAGGCCATAACCATGGAAATAGAATGAGGTGCTTTTCTGTTCTAGTGATTATATTTATATGGCCATAAGGGACAAGACATCAGACAGTCTCATTGAAGATTTACTACCAGGGTGATGTAAAGGCCATGCTGGTCTATAGACCATCAGACAGTCTCATTGAAGGTTTACTACCAGGGTGATGTAAGGCCATGCTGGTGTATAGACCATCAGACAATCTCATTGAAGGTTTACTACCAGGGTGATGTAAGGCCATGCTGGTCTATAGACCATCAGACGGTCTCATTGAAGGTTTACCACCAGGGTGATGTAAGGCCATGCTGGTCTATAGACCATCAGACAGTCTCATTGAAGGTTTACTACCAGGGTGATGTAAGGCCATGCTGGTGTATAGACCATCAGACAGTCTCATTGAAGGTTTACTACCAGGGTGATGTAAGGCCATGCTGGTCTATAGACCATCAGACGGTCTCATTGAAGGTTTACCACCAGGGTGATGTAAAGGCCATGCTGGTCTATAGACCATCAGACAGTCTCATTGAAGGTTTACCTCCAGGGTGATGTAAGGCCATGCTGGTCTATAGACCATCAGACAGTCTCATTGAAGATGTACTACCAGGGTGATGTAAGGCCATGCTGGTCTATAGACCATCAGACAGTCTCATTGAAGGTTTACTACCAGGGTGATGTAAGGCCATGCTGGTCTATAGACCATCAGACGGTCTCATTGAAGGTTTACCACCAGGGTGATGTAAGGCCATGCTGGTGTATAGACCTTCAGACAGTCTCATTGAAGGTTGACCACCAGGGTGATGTAAGGCCATGCTGGTCTATAGACCATCAGACAGTCTCATTGAAGATTTACTACCAGGGTGATGTAAGGCCATGCTGGTCTCCTGGCCATCAGACAGCGTGGTGACAGAATATTACTTGTTGCCCTCTCTCGGTCATAATGATCTGAGAGAGCAGAGTGGTGTCTGGAGAGCCTTGGCATTTGACACCACAGAGGCCAAGAATAAATACCTGGCAAAGCCCCTGAGAGTCAGGTCAGTACACAGAGAATAAATACCTGGCAAAGCCCCTGAGAGTCAGGTCAGTACACAGAGAATAAATACCTGGCAAAGCCCCTGAGAGTCAGGTCAGTAAGTACACAGAGAATAAATACCTGGCAAAGCCCCTGAGAGTCAGGTCAGTAAGTACACAGAGAATAAATACCTGGCAAAGCCCCCGAGAGTCAGGTCGGTACACAGAGAATAAATACCTGGCAAAGCCCCCGAGAGTCAGGTCGGTACACAGAGAATAAATACCTGGCAAAGCGGCAGCAAAGCCAGAGGAGTCATTTTTCACATTCAAAATACTACTGGTTGGGATTATGGATACTATAGCAGGGTTAAGTAGGCATGAAACGGAAGAAAATGCTCAGACTGAGTCAAAAGAGTTATGAAATGCTAGTTGTCATTTTCCATTGCTAAATCTTTTGCTATGGTGTGTCATAATGAACATGACCCATCACTTGAAGAATAGGAAAATAAATAAATCAAATAAATCAAACTAAACAATTTGAGTAAACAGAGCCTTTAAAGTAAACTTTTCCAACAGATTCTGTCCATCTGTGTTTAAAGTTTGGCTGTGTGTATCTGTGTGTCTGTCAGTGTCAGTAAGTGGGGACAACTGAGGAAGAGGGAGAGATCATGTTCAAACCCATTCAGAGAATACAGAAGATACCATAGGACACCATACCGTACTGATGGCCAAACCCACAGGAACAGGAGAGATTAGAAACTGCACTAACAGGCTGCAAAAACCTCTGCTGCTCTTGTCCTTTTGTTTCAGAGCAGAAAGGAGAATAAATAAATAATGAAACAAAACATCCTTTGAGCCAAAGCTCCCATAGCATGCCAAGAATGCTGATTAAGATTTCCCTGTCTGGGACTTCATCGCTCGCTTACACAATCCTCCCTCCTCCAAAAGAGAGGGAGAGAGAGAAATAGAAAGAAAGAAAGAGAGAGAGAGAGAAAGAGAGCAGGAACAGGCTTGGAAGGTGCTGTAGCGTTTGTCTATTGTTATTATGTGTGTGTGTGTGTGTGTGTGTGTAACGGGGAAGAATGATGATTAATTCAACATAAAGAGAAAGCAACAAGTCTATGAAGAGGTTAGATCAGGGATCATCAACTAGATTTAGAAGGAGAGGTTAGATCAGGGATCATCAACTAGATTTAGAAGGAGAGGTTAGATCAGGGATCATCAACTAGATTTAGAAGGAGAGGTTAGATCAGGGATCATCAACTAGATTTAGAAGGAGAGGTTAGATCAGGGATCATCAACTAGATTTAGCCGTTGGCAATTTTCTTTGGGTGGTCAGGGGTCCGGAACATAATTACAAACAATTTGTAAACTACAAATGGACCGCAAGATGCCTAAACAGATATAATATTTCACTAAAACAAACACTTCAAACCTTGATTAAATTTTATACAAATACCAAACATACAGGAGCACCTACATTGGTTGGAACTGTTTTTACTACCCCCCCCCCCCTTAATTATATTGTCTTGACCATTCACCCTCAATGGCACGCACAAACACACACAATCCATGTCTCAATTACATCAAGGCTAAAAAAATACTTATTTAACCAGTGTCCTCCCCTTCATCTACACTGATTGAAGTGGATTTAACAAGTGATCTCAATAAGGGATCATAGATTTCACCTGGTCAGTCAATCTCTTATTTAAAAAAAAATCTAAATCAAAAATTATTTAGTAGACATGACTTACAGGAGCAATTACGGTTCAGTGCCTTGCTCAAGGGATTTTTCACCTAGTCAGCTCGGGGATTCGAACCAGCGACCTTATCAGTTACTGGCCCAATGCTCTTAACCGCTAGGCTACCTGCCTGCCTATATCTCTATCTTGTTAGCCTTGTGACCCAGTGTATATCTCTCTATTATGCGTGGTAATACTTTGGAACAGATTTCCAAAATTAAAATCACTTGCAGCTGATTTGCTGGTGTTTTACAGTCTTTTATGTCCACCTTTTGCTCAGAAAACTGTGTCTAGCCTGGCTAATACACTACAACAATCCATTGTCTGGTGAAACAGACTGACACAGCAGAAAAATGTCCATTGCTAGTTCATCTCTGCTGGACGTCTCAATAGGGTCAGGAGGGGCAAGTTGCTGATACCGTCGTTTAGCCCGACTAACATGCAGGCTGAGCTAGCTAACACAAGACAGTTCTGGGTCACGAGGCCAATACGCTAAAGATGTGCGAGGGTCATTCAGTGTGTGCAGCAGATAAAGGGTTGAAGCTCTGGCTCTATAGACTGTGGTGGTGGGACCTTTATGTTGTACAGCACAAGATCAATCTGCTCAAAGCTGGGATCAATAGGATGAGTTTCAGGGCTGAAGAGATCAAGTCTGATTGAGGGGATCTCTCCTGACCTTTAAAGGCTGATTAAAAACGCCGGGAGGCCGGGAGAGGAAACCTACAGTAAGACGGTGTTAACCTGAGGCAGGGCCATGTGCGCCAAAGGCCGTTGCAGGGTGCTCATCTGCCCGACTCACCACTTTAAACATAATGATGAAAGGGGTCAGAGCTCACTTGAGGAAAGAGAAACTCAACTCGTCCGAAACACGACTGGTCCTCCCATGATGATGAACGATCACAACTTCTCCAATCCAAACCGGCATCTGGAAGACACCCGGGTCATGTCCAGTTTTTATTTTTATTTCACCTTTATTTAACCAGGTAGGCTAGTTGAGAACAAGTTCTCATTTGTAACTGCCACCTGGCCAAGATAAAGCATAGCAGTGTGAACAGACAACACAGAGTTACACACGGAGTAAACAATTAACAAGTCAATAACACAGTAGAAAAGAAAAAGAAAAAAGGGGAGTCTATATACATTGTGTGCAAAAAGGCATGAGGAGGTAGGGAATGATTACAATTTTGCAGATTAACACTGGAGTGATAAATGATCAGATGGTCATGTACAGGTAGAGATATTGGTGTGCAAAAGAGCAGAAAAGTAAATAAATAAAAACAGTATGGGGATGAGGTAGGTGAAAATGGGTGGGCTATTTACCAATAGACTATGTACAGCTGCAGCGATCGGTTAGCTGCTCAGATAGCAGATGTTTGAAGTTGGTGAGGGAGATAAAAGTCTCCAACTTCAGCGATTTTTGCAATTCGTTCCAGTCACAGGCAGCAGAGTACTGGAACGAAAGGCGGCCAAATGAGGTGTTGTCTTTAGGGATGATCAGTGAGATACACCTGCTGGAGCGCGTGCTACGGATGGGTGTTGCCATCGTGACCAGTGAACTGAGATAAGGCGGAGCTTTACCTAGCATGGACTTGTAGATGACCTGGAGCCAGTGGGTCTGGCGACGAATATGTAGCGAGGGTCAGCCGACTAGAGCATACAAGTCGCAGTGGTGGGTGGTATAAGGTGCTTTAGTGACAAAACGGATGGCACTGTGATAAACTGCATCCAGTTTGCTGAGTAGAGTGTTGGAAGCAATTTTGTAGATGACATCGCCAAAGTCGAGGATCGGTAGGATAGTCAGTTTTACTAGGGTAAGTTTGGCGGCGTGAGTGAAGGAGGCTTTGTTGCGGAATAGAAAGCCGACTCTTGATTTGATTTTCGATTGGAGATGTTTGATATGAGTCTGGAAGGAGAGTTTACAGTCTAGCCAGACACCTAGGTACTTATAGATGTCCACATATTCAAGGTCGGAACCATCCAGGGTGGTGATGCTAGTCGGGCATGCGGGTGCAGGCAGCGATCGGTTGAAAAGCATGCATTTGGTTTTACTAGCGTTTAAGAGCAGTTGGAGGCCACGGAAGGAGTGTTGTATGGCATTGAAGCTCGTTTGGAGGTTAGATAGCACAGTGTCCAAGGACGGGCCGGAAGTATATAGAATGGTGTCGTCTGCGTAGAGGTGGATCAGGGAATCGCCCGCAGCAAGAGCAACATCATTGATATATACAGAGAAAAGAGTCTGCCCGAGAATTGAACCCTGTGGCACCCCTATAGAGACTGCCAGAGGACCGGACAGCATGCCCTCCGATTTGACACACTGAACTCTGTCTGCAAAGTAATTGGTGAACCAGGCAAGGCAGTCATCCGAAAAACCGAGGCTACTGAGTCTGAACTGTTTGGGTATGGACCTGGAAAGTATGACATTACTTTGCAGGCTATCTCTGCAGTAGACTGCAACTCCTCCCCCTTTGGCAGTTCTATCTTGACGGAAGATGTTATAGTTGGGTATGGAAATCTCTGAATTTTTGGTGGCCTTCCTGAGCCAGGATTCAGACACGGCAAGGACATCAGGGTTGGCAGTGTGTGCTAAAGCAGTGAGTAAAACAAACTTAGGGAGGAGGCTTCTGATGTTGACATGCATGAAACCAAGGCTTTTTCGATCACAGAAGTCAACAAATGAGGGTGCCTGGGGACATGCAGGGCCTGGGTTTACCTCCACATCACCCGCGGAACAGAGAAGGAGTAGTATGAGGGTGCGGCTAAAGGCTATCAAAACTGGTCGCCTAGAGCGTTGGGGACAGAGAATAAGAGGAGCAGGTTTCTGGGCATGGTAGAATATATTCAGGGCATAATGCGCAGACAGGGGTATGGTGGGGTGCGGGTACAGCGGAGGTAAGCCCAGGCACTGGGTGATGATGAGAGAGGTTGTATCTCTGGACATGCTGGTTGTAATGGGTGAGGTCACCGCATGTGTGGGAGGTGGGACAAAGAAGGTATCAGGGGTATGAAGAGTGGAACTGGGGGCTCCATTGTGAACTAAAACAATGATAACTAACATGAACAACAGTATACAAGGCATATTGACATTTGAGAGAGACATACAGCGAGGCATACAGTAATCACAGGTGTTGAATTGGGAGAGCTAGCTAAAACAGTAGGTGAGACAACAACAGCTAATCAGCTAGCACAACAACAGCAGGTAAAATGGCGTTGACTAGGCAACGGGGCCGACAGATAAAACATAAACAAGCAGAATGGAGTACCGTGATTAATGGACAGTCCAGCGTGCATCAGCTATGTAGCCAAGTGATCAGTGTCCAGGGGGCAGCGGTGGATGGGGCAGGGAAGCTGGACTGGCGAGTGTTATCCAGGTTAAAAAAAACTAACAATGACTAAATAGCTTGTAGCTAGTTAGCTGGTTAGCTTCTGGAGGTTCTTGAGTGTGTTCTAAAAATTAAAAATAATAGCGGTTCCGTATCACATTGGGTGAGGCAGGATACCGGAAGGTATAAACAAATTAAAAATCGAAAAGAGATAGGAAGTAAATATGGGTCCAGTGAGTGTTTGGGACGCGGCGATTCAGACGGTTAGCAGGCCTGTGCTAACAAGCTAACAGTTAGTAGGCCGGGGCTAAACAAGGTAGCAATTAGCGGACCGGGGCTAAACAAGCTAGCAGTTAGCAGGCCGAGTTAGCAAGCAAGGAGATAGCAAGGGCTAGGGAGTTAGCCTTTGGGGGACGTCGCGATGGGATGGATTGAGTCAGTTTATTCCTCTTCATGCGGTGACATCGATAGACCGGTCGTGGGTCCGGGTATTGTAGCCCAGGAGTATGCTACGGTGGTAGCACAGGGGCTCTGGCCGGGCTAGCTTCAAGCTAAGTGGGTGG
The DNA here is from genome assembly GCF_034236695.1 of Oncorhynchus nerka. Taxonomy (NCBI): domain Eukaryota; kingdom Metazoa; phylum Chordata; class Actinopteri; order Salmoniformes; family Salmonidae; genus Oncorhynchus; species Oncorhynchus nerka. Next base: position 89,874,858 of record NC_088417.1, read on the forward strand.
AAACGCTAGCCAGGAGTAATTATCCGGGGTTGCGGTTTAGCTAGATACCTAGTTGTGAAGATCCAGCTGAAAAATGTTCCGTTTGCGGTGGGAATCCGGGGATAAAAAAATAAATAGGTCCGTTATGCTCTGGTTAGAGTCATTTACATTTACATTTTACATTTAAGTCATTTAGCAGACGCTCTTATCAAGAGCGACTTACAAATTGGTGCATTCACCTTATGACATCCAGTGGAACAGCCACTTTACAATAGTGCATCTAAATATTTTAAGGGGGGAGAAGGATTACTTTATCCTATCCTAGGTATTCCTTAAAGAGGTGGGGTTTCAGGTGTCTCCGGAAGGTGGTGATTGACTCCGCTGTCCTGGCGTCGTGAGGGAGTTTGTTCCACCATTGGGGGGCCAGAGCAGCGAACAGTTTTGACTGGGCTGAGCGGGAACTGTACTTCCTCAGTGGTAGGGAGGCGAGCAGGCCAGAGGTGGATGAACGCAGTGCCCTTGTTTGGGTGTAGGGCCTGATCAGAGCCTGGAGGTACTGAGGTGCCGTTCCCCTCACAGCTCCGTAGGCAAGCACCATGGTCTTGTAGCGGATGCGAGCTTCAACTGGAAGCCAGTGGAGAGAGCGGAGGAGCGGGGTGACGTGAGAGAACTTGGGAAGGTTGAACACCAGACGGGTTGCGGCGTTCTGGATGAGTTGTAGGGGTTTAATGGCACAGGCAGGGAGCCCAGCCAACAGCGAGTTGCAGTAATCCAGACGGGAGATGACAAGTGCCTGGATTAGGACCTGCGCCGCTTCCTGTGTGAGGCAGGGTCGTACTCTGCGGATGTTGTAGAGCATGAACCTACAGGAACGGGCCACCGCCTTGATGTTATTTGAGAACGACAGGGTGTTGTCCAGGATCACGCCAAGGTTCTTAGCGCTCTGGGAGGAGGACACAATGGAGTTGTCAACCGTGATGGCGAGATCATGGAACGGGCAGTCCTTCCCGGGAGGAAGAGCAGCTCCGTCTTGCCGAGGTTCAGCTTGAGGTGGTGATCCGTCATCCACACTGATATGTCTGCCAGACATGCAGAGATGCGATTCGCCACCTGGTCATCAGAGGGGGAAAGGAGAAGATTAATTGTGTGTCGTCTGCATAGCAATGATAGGAGAGACCATGTGAGGTTATGACAGAGCCAAGTGACTTGGTGTATAGCGAGAATAGGAGAGGGCCTAGAACAGAGCGCTGGGGGACACCAGTGGTGAGAGCACGTGGTGAGGAGACAGATTCTCGCCACGCCACCTGGTAGGAGCGACCTGTCAGGTAGGACGCAATCAAGCGTGGGCCGCGCCGGAGATGCCCAACTCGGAGAGGGTGGAGAGGAGGATCTGATGGTTCACAGTATCGAAGGCAGCCGATAGGTCTAGAAGGATGAGAGCAGAGGAGAGAGAGTTAGCTTTAGCAGTGCGGAGCGCCTCCGTGATACAGAGAAGAGCAGTCTCAGTTGAATGACTAGTCTTGAAACCTGACTGATTTGGATCAAGAAGGTCATTCTGAGAGAGATAGCGGGAGAGCTGGCCAAGGACGGCACGTTCAAGAGTTTTGGAGAGAAAAGAAAGAAGGGATACTGGTCTGTAGTTGTTGACATCGGAGGGATCGAGTGTAGGTTTTTTCAGAAGGGTGCAACTCTCGCTCTCTTGAAGACGGAAGGGACGTAGCCAGCGGTCAGGGATGAGTTGATGAGCGAGGTGAGGTAAGGGAGAAGGTCTCCGGAAATGGTCTGGAGAAGAGAGGAGGGGATAGGGTCAAGCGGGCAGGTTGTTGGGCGGCCGGCCGTCACAAGACGCGAGATTTCATCTGGAGAGAGAGGGGAGAAAGAGGTCAGAGCACAGGGTAGGGCAGTGTGAGCAGAACCAGCGGTGTCGTTTGACTTAGCAAACGAGGATCGGATGTCGTCGACCTTCTTTTCAAAATGGTTGACGAAGTCATCTGCAGAGAGGGAGGAGGGGGGAGGGGAGGAGGATTCAGGAGGGAGGAGAAGGTGGCAAAGAGCTTCCTAGGGTTAGAGGCAGATGCTTGGAATTTAGAGTGGTAGAAAGTGGCTTTAGCAGCAGAGACAGAAGAGGAAAATGTAGAGAGGAGGGAGTGAAAGGATGCCAGGTCCGCAGCGAGGCGGTTTTCCTCCATTTCCGCTCGGCTGCCCGGAGCCCTGTTCTGTGAGCTCGCAATGAGTCGTCGAGCCACGGAGCGGGAGGGAGGACCGAGCCGGCCTGGAGGATAGGGGACATAGAGAGTCAAAGGATGCAGAAAGGGAGGAGAGGAGGGTTGAGGAGGCAGAATCAGGAGATAGGTTGGAGAAGGTTTGAGCAGAGGGAAGAGATGATAGGATGGAAGAGGAGAGAGTAGCGGGGAGAGAGAGCGAAGGTTGGGACGGCGCGATACCATCCGAGTAGGGGCAGCGTGGGAAGTGTTGGATGAGAGCGAGAGGGAAAAGGATACAAGGTAGTGGTCGGAGACTTGGAGGGGAGTTGCAATGAGGTTCGTGGAAGAACAGCATCTAGTAAAGATGAGGTCGAGCGTATTGCCTGCCTTGTGAGTAGGGGGAAGGTGAGAGGGTGAGGTCAAAAGAGGAGAGGAGTGGAAAGAAGGAGGCAGAGAGGAATGAGTCAAAGGTAGACGTGGGGAGGTTAAAGTCGCCCAGAACTGTGAGAGGTGAGCCGTCCTCAGGAAAGGAGCTTATCAAGGCATCAAGCTCATTGATGAACTCTCCGAGGGAACCTGGAGGGCGATAAATGATAAGGATGTTAAGCTTGAAAGGGCTGGTAACTGTGACAGCATGGAATTCAAAGGAGGCGATAGACAGATGGGTAAGGGGAGAAAGAGAGAATGACCACTTGGGAGAGATGAGGATCCCGGTGCCACCACCCCGCTGACCAGAAGCTCTCGGGGTGTGCGAGAACACGTGGTCGGACGAAGAGAGAGCAGTAGGAGTAGCAGTGTTATCTGTGGTGATCCATGTTTCCGTCAGTGCCAAGAAGTCGAGGGACTGGAGGGAGGCATAGGCTGAGATGAACTCTCGTGTTGTTCGAACTGGCGAGAGCTTTCCGAGCTAAAGGTTAGCTGATGACCGGTTAGCTGAAGACCGCTAGCATAGCTGGTAGTTAGCTGGCTAGCTTCAGTTGAGGGGGTCCGGATCCGAAGTAAATATAAATACTTTAGGAAAACATTGGGTGAGGCGGGTTGCAGGAGAGTATTTAGAAGCTGAGGTTTAGCAAAATGTTTTAAAAGATATGCGAAGAAAAATATGTAAAAACGAAAAAGAAAACGATATATACAAGGGACACGACACGACAGGACGTCTTACTGCTACGCCATCTTGGGAACACCAATAGTAGAGAAAACGTTTTGAAACAGGAAGTTATCACCTGAGCCAGTTCCTGTTCCATAAGAAATTCAAGCTGAGCTCTCCTCTAATGCATCCTTGGGAGGGAGGTGAGGAAATGAGGGATCAAGGACAGAAGGTATCAAGGACAGGAGGACTCAAGGATTGGACAGCTTTTACACTTTCAGACAGAGCCTACGTGTTGGTACAGAGCCTACTGTATGTGTTGGTACACAGCCTACTGTATGGGTTGGTACAGAGCCTACTGTGTGTGTTGGTATAGAGCCTAATGTGTGTGTTGGCACAGAACCTACTGTATGTGTTGGTATAGAGCCTACTGTGTGTTGGTACAAAGCCTACTGTATGTGTTGGTACAGAGCCTACTGTATGCGTTGGTACAGAGTCTACTGTATGTGTTGGTACAGAGCCCATATGTTGGTACAGAGCTCATGTGTTGGTACAGAGCCCATGTGTTGGTACAGAGCCCATGTGTTGGTACAGAGCCCATGTGTTGGTACAGAGCCTTCTGTATGTGTTGGTACAGAGCCCATGTGTTGGTACAGAGCTCATGTGTTGGTACAGAGCCCATGTGTTGGTACAGAGCCTTCTGTATGTGTTGGTACAGAGCCCATGTGTTGGTACAGAGCTCATGTGTTGGTACAGAGCCCATGTGTTGGTACAGAGCCCATGTGTTGGTACAGAGCCCATGTGTTGGTACAGAGCCCATGTGTTGGTACAGAGCCCATGTGTTGGTACAGAGCCTACTGTATGTGTTGGTACAGAGCCCATGTGTTGGTACAGAGCCTACTGTATGTGTTGGTACAGAGCCTACTGTATGTGTTGGTACAGAGCCCATGTGTTGGTGCAGAGCCCATGTGTTGGTACAGAGCCCATGTGTTGGTACAGAGCCCATGTGTTGGTACAGAGCCTACTGTATGTGTTGGTACAGAGCCCATGTGTTGGTACAGAGCCTACTGTATGTGTTGGTACAGAGCCTACTGTATGTGTTGGTACAGAGCCCATGTGTTGGTGCAGAGCCCATGTGTTGGTACAGAGCCTACTGTATGTGTTGGTACAGAACCCATGTGTTGGTACAGAGCCTACTGTACCTGTGAGCCTCCCTCACTGTAGGTTTACAGTAACTACATTTTACAGGAGGCTACGACTACGAGCCACCTGAACGGGCTGACACCAAACATCTGACCTGCTTGGAGGCTGGAGCTGGACTGGGGACTGGGACTGTGGAGCTGGACTGGGGTGCTGGGCTGGGCTGGACTAGCGAGCTGGGCTAGACTAGCGAGCTGGGCTGGACTAGCGAGCTGGGCTGGGGAGCTGGACTGTGGAGCTGGACTGGACTAGTGAGCTGGGCTGGGGAGCTGGACTGGACTAGCGAGCTGGGCTGAGGAGCTGGACTGTGGAGCTGGGGAAATGGACTGGGGAGCTGGACTGGGGAAATGGACTGGGCGCTCGGCTGGGGAGCTGGACTGGGACCTGGGCTGGGGAGCTAGGCTGGGGAGCTGGACTAGACTGGGGAGCTGGACTGGCTAACTAGGCTGGACTGGCGAGCTGGGCTTGGGAGCTGGACTGGACTGGGGCGCTGGGCTGGCCAACTGGGCTGGACTAGACTAGACTGGGAAGCTGGACAAGACTGGGACGCTGGACTAGACTGTGGAGCTGGACTGGGGAGTTGCGCTGGGCTGGACTGGCGAGCTGGGCTGGGGAGATGGACTGGAGAGCTGGGCTGGACACATGGACTGGACTGGGGAGCTGGGCTGGGGACATGGACTGGGGAGCTGGGCTGGGGACATGGACTGGACTGGGTAGCTGGGCTGGGGACTTGGACTGGACTGGGGAGCTGGGCTGGGGACATGGACTGGACTGGGGAGCTGGGCTGGGGACATGGACTGGACTGGGGAGCTGGGCTGGGGAGCTGAGCTGGGGACATGGACTGGACTGGGGAGCTGAGCTGGGGACATGGACTGGACTGGGGAGCTGGGCTGGGGACATGGACTGGACTGGGGAGCTGGGCTGGGGAGCTGGGCTGGGGACATGGACTGGACATGGACTGGACTGGGGAGCTGGGCTGGGGACATGGACTGGACTGGGGAGATGGACTGGGGAGCTGGGCTGGGGACATGGACTGGGGAGCTGGGCTGGGGACATGGACTGGACTGGGGAGCTGGGCTGGGGACATGGACTGGACTGGGGAGCTGGGCTGGGGACATGGACTGGGGAGCTGGGCTGGGGACATGGAATGGACTGGGGACATGGAATGGACTGGGGAGCTGGGCAACTAGGCAGGTCAGTTAAGAACAAATTCTTATTTTCAATGACGGTCTAGAAACAGTGGGTTAACTGCCTTGTTCAGGGGCAGAACAACAGATTTGTACCTTGTCAGCTCGGGGATTCGAACTTGCAACCTTTCGATTACTGCAGCCCCAGGGTAGCCTGAATTGCTGTTCAGACAGCAATTTGATAAATCCACAAAAGACAAATAAAACAACTGCAGTGGAGGGAATAATATTTCATTTTGGAGTAGTCGAGGGCCTAGCGGTGGGGATTCTCTGACTGACAGATGACCCAAAATAATAGCACCAAGATACTCTGAAATCTACCAATTCACCTGAAAAATGAGATTCCATCTCGTAGGTGTGATGTACAGCTCATATTTCAGACTGAAGTCGGATTTTTGGTAATAGCTCTAGCTTAAAAATTTTTTAAATGTGAATATCGGGACCGTTCCAAAGCAAACCTCCTGTAAGACCTTTAACATCCTTGGGATCATCCCTGCTATTTCCCCACTGCAGTGGAGGGAATAATATTTCACTTTGGAGTAGTCGAGGGCCTAGCGGTGGGGATTCCTCTGTGGTAAAGCATTCTTCATGAGGTAGTTCAGTAACCAACGCTGAGCCAAGACCTGATTCACATTTCAAAACAGCAGAGACGCTAAGAACACGAATACAAGGCTTTTGTACATTGCGCGAACTTGTCCTGTATGTCCAACTCGTCCATTGGCGTACATATACACCCTAATACATCTAATGACATACATCAACAGTTTTCACAACAGCTTTCACGGAGGAGTGCTGAGTACAGATCCTATGTATTATGTACTGCCACCTTGATATAACGCTGCCCTTATACATGAAAAGGAACCATCTGGTGCCATCATTCATCTGTGTTATGAATCTCTCCTCACGCCATGACGACTGATGCCACTTCCAGTATGTATAGCTTGGTGTGCGAGTTGTTATGACTGCTGGAGTGAAGTGGATGGCTGGGTCTGAAGCGGAGTTAGGTAGTCCATTATTCACACACTGCATAGCGGACTGGGTCTGGCTGGCTAGACGCTCAGTGTCTTCAGAGCCAGAACATTGGAAACACATTGGGGTGAGGCAGGAGGCTCCATCGGTCAGGGGCCACAGTCTAGAGATTTGTCCCAAACGGCACCCTAATCCCTATATAGTGTACTACTTTTGACCAGAGCCATATGGGCCCTGGTCATAGTAGTGCACTACATGGGAAATAGGGTGCCATTTTCAGAGACACATGTTGGAGCAGAGGAGGTTGAGGCTCCACTCGAACACGTCAGAGCGGTCTCATGGAGCGCAGGAGATATTGCCGACCTCAATCGATATACATGGAAACACTTGAGTAAATGAGGGACAGTAAATATGGTAGCAATTGAAAAGGAACATTTAGGAGATTATGGGAAAATTATTAGACCAAAGTTAAAGAGTTCACCGGGCACAAGAATGAATCCAAAACATTACACTGTTGATTTTATGTGCATTTTACATTTACTGTACTTTCCTCTGCATTTGTTGACAACAAAATCTGAAAATACTCTGGATACATTCAGTAACATGATAAGAATATTCCTGGAAAATATGGTGTAGGTGCAACATAAAATTAAGTGCAAGAGTTTGAGTGAGAGGACTAACTGGTGTCTCCATGTGGTCACACACCTCTCCAAAGTGTTCACAGTTCTGAAGAAATGTAAATGCACATTTATGACTCAAAGGACAGTCTTCAACTATAAGCAACTAGAGCAAGCACACTTGTAAATGTTTGAACACAACCCTGCATCCCTGCCATCACACAACTACTGCTGTTGGCCCAATATAAATTGCAATCTAGGTCAGGTGGGCATAATTAGAAAGCTTGTTCTATTACCAACATGACTAGCTAAAATTAAAATATATATGATATTACAGTGTTAGGCTTTCACAAGCCAACTCAGAGAAACAGATGGTCATTGTGATGTGCATAGAATGGAGTCATGAATGCATTCAGGTGCATGTTCTGCAGTGAATTTTCTTCACAATAGACAAACGTAGGCTCAGTCTATTCAGAACAACCCAATGTATGATGCCATGTTTTATGATATGGAAATGTGAAGTGTACATTTGAACAAACAGATGTTTGGCTTGTCATGGCATATTATTTACATTGTTTCCATGCTCATCAAGCCATTCAGTGACCATTCATGTCCCGCGGATGGGGGCATTGTCATCCTATGGGGGCATAGCCATGGTAGCCAAAACAATGGCCTGCCCAGCATTTTTATACATGACCCTAATGGGATGTTAATTGCTTAACTGATAAGTGCCTAAATTGGAACGCAGTGGCTGTACAATAACATGCTTATGGGAGATTCTGGAGCAGCACCGAGACAGTGTTTTCCACAACCAAATCAACAAAACACCAAATGATGGAATTTCTTGTGGAAGAATGGTGTCGCATCCTTACAATAGAGTTCCAGACACTTGTAGAATCTGTCAAGGTGCATTACACACACACACACAGAACCAGACTTCTCAATCAGACATACAGACCTGGAAATCTAATTGGTGAAAAATACCTATTGGTGAAAATAAAGTTCTGAACCAGTTTGAACCTCCCAAAAAGTAACGGTTTATATCGTTCCTTTCTGTTGAAATACATTTTTTACATTTAGCTTGACATGAAATGACTTCACCTATCAGTACAGACAGAGCAGCTTGCTATGCAGTGGGCAAGATCCAGCTCTTTACATGGGACAGACGTGTAGGGTGAGATGTGTCAGAAACTTTGTGTGGAGGGAGAAAACGTTAGAGGTTGGAGGAGGAGGCTTTGCTTGAAGGGCTTATCATCACATGCATTATCTGAATTAGGCCACAGAATTATACCTATGGAGGAGCGTCTTCTATGAAGGAACTTTGAATGTCTTTGAACTTCAGAGAATTGGCATAACATGACTGCATTTTATGTGGGACTGGAAAAAAATGCCTGGAATGTAAAAGAACGTTATTAACCGGTTCCCATGCTTTAAAAATAACGGTTCTGTTCAGGAACAGTATAGAATACTTTCATTCCCAGTTCTGATTCTGTTCCTGGAAAAATGTATTTATTTCCCAGTTACCGGTTCGGTTCCCTGAACCGGTTCCAACCTCCGGTGCCAGTGACTGTTTGCAATATGTAGGTGTGCATTTAACCTAATGGATAGGATAGTTCTGCAAAATGCTGTTGTTGGTTTGAATGCCTGTATACTGTACTGCCTCTGCAAACAGTCAGACACGTGCGCTTTAGATGATGATACAGCTGTAATTCAATACCATACAGCCCATTGAACACAGCAAATCTGTGCTGTTTACAACGTGCAATACCATGAACATGTGTAGGGAAGGGATGACACATAAATGAGAAGTTGATTTAAATAATGAACTATGGTATATTAAATGAGTATTGCAGATAGATTTGTTCAATGGCCACAGCTGAACTGAACAGATAAAAGTAGCACCACAAAAGGCTAAACAGAAAGTAAACAGTGCCACTTGGAGAACCACTTCCTTGTGAACGGTTGTGTGAAAGGGTACAAACAAAAGCAGTGTTTTTATCATGATCAACAAAGACATCTATAATGTTTTTCATATGGAAAAGTTGTGTTTGATTGAGTGTGTTTAAGAGTGTTGGTGACTAAGTGGCAGCTGGATTCACAGTCGACTAATATAGAGGACTTTGAAAACAAGTAAATTCACATGAAAAGGCTCAAAGGGAATGGCATACATTAAGGAACTGAGTGAAATCCATCCAAGAGTTGAAAAGCTTGTTTTTAATGATAAATATTACAGCTTGCTCTCATTCTTTGGTGGAATTTTCATTCGATATTACAGTTGATAAGAAACAAATACGATATGCCACTTTTCTTCAAAATTTGTGCCAGTCTGCACCACAGGTGGTAGGTATTGCTCAACCTGCTCTTATTTCCTCCATAAACTCAAGTGGAATGTTCTGGGTTCTTGGCTCCAGTGGACCAATGACACTGTGGAGGGAGGTAGACCTGGGTTCACTTACTCTGAAATCTTTAAAATACTTTTGAGTGCTTGCTTTAGCCTGCCTGGAGTGACTGGTAGGTGGGCTGGGCACTTTTGGGACTTTTCTATTGGTTCCAATGCAACAGGCAAGCTCAACCAAGCACAGCAAAACCATTTCAAAATAATTTTGAATACTATTTAAACCCAGGTTAGGAGGGAAAACTCAACGATAGCCTGTGGAGTCTGTTGGAATCTGTGTTTGTGTCCTTGTTCGTCCCTGTGCTCAGAGACTCAGACAGACCGCACGCCCTCTCTCTCCGCTCCGACCAGAACAACGGGACTCTGTTTTCTGCCGAGGGATGGGAATTCACTCAGGCGACGTTGGCATCGCTGTACACCACGGATGCCAAGGCCAGTGTCTGAACAGCAGGAGCAACACCAAACCCCCCCCCCCCCCCCCCCCCCCCCCCACACACACACACACACATCCATCCAGACGCACGCATGCATGCACAAACCACCGTGACAATCACCCCCCCCATCTTTCTCATATGATACATCCTACTGTCTGGAAGAACCACCATGCCTGGTAAAACTGCAGGAATCACAGTGACATCACTTTCTCCGTCTGAAGCCCAAGACAATAAGGCAAGGCAACATGTCTTGGCAGTCCCTTAGAAATAACACTTTCACTCATGGCTTTAGGTAGTATGCAAGAAAGACTATCACCTCCCTCCCAACGCATTGTGTGTGTGTGTGTGTGTGTGTGTGTGTGTATTCCCTCCATGCAGATCATGAGCACACATGCAGTCAGTGAGTAAGCCACTCTACTCTCATCCTCATTATAAAACAGGCTCTGCTCTCATCCTCATTATAAAACAGGCTCTGCTCTCATCCTCATTATAAAACAGGCTCTGCTCTCATCCTCATTATAAAACAGGCTCTGCTCTCATCCTCATTATAAAACAGGCTCTGCTCTCATCCTCATTATAAAACAGGCTCTGCTCTCATCCTCATTATAAAAACAGGCTCTGCTCTCATCCTCATTATTATAAAAACAGGCTCCTCTCTCATCCTCATTATAAAAACAGGCTCCGCTCTCATCCTCATTATAAAACAGGCTCTGCTCTCATCCTCATTATAAAACAGGCTCTGCTCTCATCCTCATTATAAAAACAGGCTCCTCTCTCATCCTCATTATAAAACAGGCTCTGCTCTCATCCTCATTATAAAACAGGCTCTGCTCTCATCCTCATAAAACAGGCTCTGCTCTCATCCTCATTATAAAACAGGCTCTGCTCTCATCCTCATTATAAAACAGGCTCTGCTCTCATCCTCATTATAAAACAGGCTCTGCTCTCTTCCTCATTATAAAACAGGCTCTGCTCTCCTCCTCATTATTATAAAAACAGGCTCTGCTCTCATCCTCATTATAAAACAGGCTCTGCTCTCATCCTCATTATAAAAACAGGCTCTGCTCTCCTCCTCATTATAAAACAGGCTCTGCTCTCATCCTCATTATAAAAACAGGCTCTGCTCTCCTCCTCATTATTATAAAACAGGCTCTGCTCTCATCCTCATTATAAAACAGGCTCTGCTCTCATCCTCATTATAAAAACAGGCTCTGCTCTCCTCCTCATTATTATAAAAACAGGCTCTGCTCTCATCCTCATTATAAAACAGGCTCTGCTCTCATCCTCATAAAACAGGCTCTGCTCTCATCCTCATTATAAAACAGGCTCTGCTCTCATCCTCGTAAAACAGGCTCTGCTCTCCTCCTCATTATTATAAAAACAGGCTCTGCTCTCATCCTCATTATAAAACAGGCTCTGCTCTCATCCTCATTATAAAACAGGCTCCTCTCTCATCCTCATTATAAAACAGGCTCCGCTCTCATCCTCATTATAAAACAGGCTCTGCTCTCATCCTCATTATAAAACAGGCTCTGCTCTCATCCTCATTATAAAAACAGGCTCCTCTCTCATCCTCATTATAAAAACAGGCTCCTCTCTCATCCTCATTATAAAACAGGCTCTGCTCTCATCCTCATTATAAAACAGGCTCTGCTCTCATCCTCATAAAACAGGCTCTGCTCTCATCCTCATTATAAAACAGGCTCTGCTCTCATCCTCATTATAAAACAGGCTCTGCTCTCATCCTCATTATAAAACAGGCTCTGCTCTCATCCTCATTATAAAACAGGCTCTGCTCTCCTCCTCATTATTATAAAAACAGGCTCTGCTCTCATCCTCATTATAAAACAGGCTCTGCTCTCATCCTCATTATAAAAACAGGCTCTGCTCTCCTCCTCATTATAAAACAGGCTCTGCTCTCATCCTCATTATAAAAACAGGCTCTGCTCTCCTCCTCATTATTATAAAACAGGCTCTGCTCTCATCCTCATTATAAAACAGGCTCTGCTCTCATCCTCATAAAACAGGCTCTGCTCTCATCCTCATTATAAAACAGGCTCTGCTCTCATCCTCATAAAACAGGCTCTGCTCTCATCCTCATTATAAAACAGGCTCTGCTCTCATCCTCATAAAACAGGCTCTGCTCTCCTCCTCATTATTATAAAAACAGGCTCCTCTCTCATCCTCATTATAAAACAGGCTCTGCTCTCATCCTCATTATAAAACAGGCTCCTCTCTCATCCTCATTATAAAACAGGCTCCTCTCTCATCCTCATTATAAAACAGGCTCTGCTCTCATCCTCATTATAAAACAGGCTCCTCTCTCATCCTCATTATAAAACAGGCTCTGCTCTCATCCTCATTATAAAAACAGGCTCTGCTCTCCTCCTCATTATTATAAAAACAGGCTCTGCTCTCATCCTCATTATAAAACAGGCTCTGCTCTCATCCTCATAAAACAGGCTCTGCTCTCATCCTCATTATAAAACAGGCTCTGCTCTCATCCTCGTAAAACAGGCTCTGCTCTCCTCCTCATTATTATAAAACAGGCTCTGCTCTCATCCTCATTATAAAACAGGCTCTGCTCTCATCCTCATAAAACAGGCTCTGCTCTCATCCTCATTATAAAAACAGGCTCTGCTCTCCTCCTCATTATGATTATAAAAACAGGCTCCTCTCTCATCCTCAAAACAGGCTCTGCTGTTATCCTCATTTTAAACAAAGGCTTTTGCTCGTTGATGCCGTTCCCTTAAAACTTCTTTGGGATAGGGGGCAGCATTTTCACTTTTGGATGAAAAGCGTGCCCAGAGTGAACTGCCTCCTACTCAGTCCCAGATGCTAATATATGCATATTATTATTAGTATTGGATAGAAAACACTATGAAGTTTCTAAAACTGTTTTAATGATGTCTGTGAGTATAACAGAACTCGGGGCGGCAGGATAGCCTAGTGGTTAGAGTGTTGGACTAGTAACTGGAAGGTTGCAAGTTCAAACCCCCGAGATGACAAGGTACAAATCTGTCGTTCTGCCCCTGAACAGGCAGTTAACCCACTGTTCCTAGGCAGTCATTGAAAATAAGAATTTGTTCTTAACTGACTTGCCTAGTTAAATAAAGGTAAAATAATTAGATTAATTAAATTAAATAAATAAATATGGCAGGCAAAAACCTGCGAAAAAATCCAAACAGGAAGTGGGAAGTCTGAGGTTTGTATTTTTTTTTAACTCAGCCCCTATCGAATTCAGTGGGATATGGGTTATTTTGCACTTCCTAAGGCTTCCACTAGATGTCAACCGTCTTTAGAACATTGTTTCAGGCTGCTCCTGTGAAGGGAGGTCGGATGAGAGCTGTTTGACTAAGGGGTCTGCCAGCAGCCTCGTTCTCAGTCACGCGAGGTGAGAGGTATCTTGTTCCATTGCTTTTCTACAGACAATGGAAATCTCCGGTTGGAAGATTATTGAACATTTATGATAAAAACATCCTAAAGATTGATTCTATACTTAGTTTGACAAGTTTGTTCGACCTGTAATATAACTTTTTGAACTTTTCGTCCGACTGGAGCTGAATGCGCTTTTGGATTTGTTTACCAAACGCCCTAACAAAAGAAGCTATTTGGACATCAATAGACATAAATGATGGACATTATCGAACAAAACAAACACTGTGGAACTGCGATTCCTGGGAGTGCATTCTGATGAAGATCATCAAAGGTAAGTGAATATTTATAATGCTATTTATGACTAATGTTGACTGCGCAACATGGCGGATATTTCTTTTGGCTGGTTTGGGCTCTGAGTGTCGTTCTCAGATTATGTTTTTAACAAATCTGACACAGCGGTTGCATTAAGGAGAAGTGTATCTAAAGTTCCATGCATAGCGCTTGAATTTTCATCAACATTTATAATGAGTATTTCTGTGAATTCATGTGGCTCTCTGCAATATCACTGCATGTTTTGGAACTACTGAACATAACACGCCAATGTAAAATAAGATTTTTTGATATAAATATGAACTTTACCGAACAAAAGATACATGTAGTGTGTAACATGAAGTCCTATGAGTGTCATCTGATGAAGATCATCAAAGGTTAGTGATTAATTTTATCTCTATTTGTGCTTTTTGTGACTCCTCTCTTTGGCTGGAAAAATGGAAAAATGAGTTTTTCTGTGAGTTGGTGGTGACCTAACATAATCGTTTGTGGAGCTTTCGCTGTAAAGCATTTTTTAAGTCAGACACTGTGGCTGGATTAATGAGAATTTTATCTTTAAAATGGTGCCTAATACTTCTATGTTTGAGAAATTTGATTTAAGAGATTTCTGTTGATTTGTATTTGGCGATTTCATTGGCAATTTCATTGGCTGTTGGCGCTAGCGGAACCCCAGTCCTAGACAGGTTAAGCCTCCACTCTCTCAATAACTAACCCCAGTGGCAGATGAAACTCTACCCAGCCCAGGCTTGACTCTCTGGGGTTATTTACTTCCCACATCCACCGGTCTGGGGAGACTGCCTTCCCCTCTGTGTAGTAATGGGAGTCAATGCCTTTCCTTTAAAAATAATCAGCTGGGGTCTCACCCCTCCTCCTTTCCCCCGATTTGAGTAATAATAAAATGACCTTGGCTGCAACACGGCACTGTAGACACTAGACAGAGCATCCCTCCCCAGCATCTGTACCGAATGGAGTTATGACTGACTGATAGGGACAGACGCCTAGGAAACCCACAACACATTGAGCTGCTAGCAGAGGAAGACATCGTCCAGATAACAATCCATCTAGCCATCGTCTGCCCTCTCTACCTAGTCCCTCGTACCTGGACGTGTAGCATATCAGAGATACTAGCATTTCCTTTGAACCTTAAACTGTTGCAGATGTATGTCTAAGAGGAAATGCTTTGGCCCCCATTGCTGTACAGTGTCTTAGGTTTCCCGAAAAGGCGCTTTAAATCCCATTGTATTATTAAGAGTAATGATTTGTTACTTCTACAGCATTATCTGATGAACATTGGTGTAAAGGCAGTGCTCAAAGTGAATAGCATCCATCGTTAAAAAGAAACGAGAGCTCTTCATCGGCCTTGATCATTTAGACATATTATATGATGTTTTGTGGGCCGTAGATTTTCTCTCCTCTTATTGAAAGATGTGTTTGAGAGGTGGCAAAAGCCATGTGTGTCTCACAGACAAACAAGGAAAGAAAGAGAGAGGGGGGAGAACGAGAGAGAGAGGGGGGAGAAACGAGAGAGGGGGAGAACGAGAGAGAGAGGGGAAACGAGAGAGAGAGGGGGGAGAACGAGAGAGAGAGAGGGGGAGAACGAGAGAGAGAGGGGGAGAACGAGAGAGAGAGGGGGAGAACGAGAGAGAGAGGGGGAGAACGAGAGAGGGGGAGAACGAGAGAGGGGGAGAAGAGAGAGGGGGGAACGAGGGGAGAACGAGAGAGAGGGGAGAACGAGAGAGAGGGGGAGAACGAGAGAGAGGGGGAGAACGAGAGAGAGGGGGGAGAACGAGAGAGAGGGGGAGAACGAGAGAGAGAGGGGGAGAACGAGAGAGGGGGAGAAACGAGAGAGGGGGAGAACGAGAGAGAGAGGGGGAACGAGAGAGAGAGGGGGGAGAACGAGAGAGAGAGGGGGAGAACGAGAGAGAGAGGGGGAGCACGAGAGAGAGAGGGGGAGCACGAGAGAGAGGGGGAGAACGAGAGAGAGAGGGGGGAGCACGAGAGAGAGAGGGGGAGCACGAGAGAGAGAGGGGGAGCACGAGAGAGAGAGGGGGAGCACGAGAGAGAGAGGGGAGCACGAGAGAGAGAGGGGGAGAACGAGAGAGAGAGGGGAGAACGAGAGAGAGAGGGGGAGAACGAGAGAGAGAGGGGGAGAACGAGAGAGAGAGGGGGAGAACGAGAGAGAGAGGGGGAGAACGAGAGAGGCGGGGAGAACGAGAGAGGCGGGGGAGAACGAGAGAGGGGGAACGAGAGAGGGGGAGAAATCGAGAGAGGCGGGGGAGAACGAGAGAGGCGGGGGAGAACGAGAGAGAGAGGGGGGAGAACGAGAGAGGGGAGAACAAGAGAGAGGGGGAGAGAGAGAGAGGGGGAGAACGAGAGAGAGAGGGGGAGAACGAGAGAGAGAGGGGGAGAACGAGAGAGAGAGGGGGAGAACGAGAGAGGGGGAGAACGAGAGAGAGAGGGGGAGAACGAGAGAGGCGGGGGAGAACGAGAGAGGGGGAACGAGAGAGAGAGGGGGAGAACGAGAGAGAGAGGGGGAGAACGAGAGAGAGAGGGGGAGAACGAGAGAGAGAGGGGGAGAACGAGAGAGAGAGGGGAGAACGAGAGAGAGGGGGAGAACAAGAGAGAGGGGAGAACGAGAGAGAGGGGGAGAACGAGAGAGAGGGGGAGAACGAGAGAGAGGGGGAGAACGAGAGAGAGGGGGGAGAACGAGAGAGAGAGGGGGAGAACGAGAGAGGGGAGAACGAGAGAGGGGAGAACGAGAGAGGGGGAGAACGAGAGAGGGGGAGAACGAGAGAGAGAACGAGAGAGAGAACGAGAGAGAGAAACGAGAGAGAGAACGGGGAGAGAGAGGGGGAGAAACGAGAGAGAGAGAAGAAACGAGAGAGAGAACGAGAGAGGGGGGAGAACGAGAGAGGGGGAGCACGAGAGAGAGAGGGAGAACGAGAGAGAGAGGGGGAGAACGAGAGAGAGAGGGGGAGAACGAGAGAGAGAGGGGGAGAACGAGAGAGAGAGGGGGAGAACGAGAGAGAGAGGGGGAGAACGAGAGAGAGGGGAGAACGAGAGAGAGAGGGGAGAAACGAGAGAGGGGGAGAGGGGAGAACGAGAGAGGGGGGGGGAACGAGAGAGGGGGAGAACGAGAGAGAGAGGGGAGACGAGAGAGAGGGGGAGAACGAGAGAGAGAGGGGGAGAACGAGAGAGAGAGGGGGGAGAACGAGAGAGAGAGGGGGAGAACAAGAGAGGGGGGAGAACGAGAGAGGGGAGGAGAACGAGAGAGAGGGGGAGAACGAGAGAGAGGGGGAGAACGAGAGAGAGGGGGAGAACGAGAGAGAGGGGGAGAAACGAGAGAGGCGGGGGAGAACGAGAGAGAGAACGAGAGAGAGGGAGAACGAGAGAGAGAAATCGAGAGAGAGAACGAGAGAGAGAGAAAGAGAGAGAAAGAGAGAGAGGGGGAAACGAGAGAGAGAAACGAGAGAGGGGGGAGAACGAGAGAGGGGGGAGAACGAGAGAGGGGAGAACGAGAGAGAGGGGAGAACGAGAGAGAGGGGGAGCACGAGAGAGAGAGAGGGAGCACGAGAGAGAGAGGGGAGAACGAGAGAGAGAGGGGGAGAACGAGAGAGAGGGGGAGAACGAGAGAGAGAGGGGGAGAACGAGAGAGGGGAGAACGAGAGAGAGAGGGAGAACGAGAGAGAGGGAGAAACGAGAGAGAGAGGAGAACGGGAGGGGGAGAACGAGAGAGAGAGGGGGAGAACGAGAGAGGCGGGGGAGAACGAGAGAGGCGGGGGAGAACGAGAGAGAGGGGGAGAAACGAGAGAGAGGGGGAGAACGAGAGAGAGGGGAGAACGAGAGAGAGGGGGAGAACGAGAGAGAGAGAACGAGAGAGGCGGGGGAGAACGAGAGAGGCGGGGGAGAACGAGAGAGAGGGGGAGAACGAGAGAGAGAACGAGAGAGAGAGGGAGAACGAGAGAGAGAACGAGAGAGAGAACGAGAGAGAGAGGGGGAGAAACGAGAGAGAGAGGGAGAACGAGAGAGAGAACGAGAGAGGGGGAGAACGAGAGAGGCGAGGAGAACGAGAGAGGCGGGGGAGAACGAGAGAGAGGGGGAGAACGAGAGAGAGGGGGAGAACGAGAGAGAGGGGGAGAACGAGAGAGAGGGGGAGAACGAGAGAGCGGGGAGAACGAGAGAGGCGGGGGAGAAACGAGAGAGGGGGGAGAACGAGAGAGGCGAGGGGAGAAACGAGAGAGAGGGAGAGAACGAGAGAGAAAGAGAGAGGGAGAACGAGAGAGAGAACGAGAGAGAGAGAAATCGAGAGAGAGAGGGGGAGAAACGAGAGAGAGAGGGAAACGAGAGAGAGAACGAGAGAGGGGAGAAACGAGAGAGGCGGGAGAACGAGAGAGAGGGGGAGAACGAGAGAGAGAACGAGAGAGAGGGAGAACGAGAGAGAGAACGAGAGAGAAAACGAGAGAGAGAGGGGGAGAACGAGAGAGAGAGGGAGAACGAGAGAGAAACGAGAGAGGGGGAGAACGAGAGAGAGAGAGGAGAACGAGAGAGAGGGGGAGCACGAGAGAGAGAGGGGGAGACGAGAGAGAGAGGGGAGCACGAGAGAGAGAGGGGAGAAACGAGAGAGAGAGGGGGAGAACGAGAGAGAGAGAGGGGGAAACGAGAGAGAGAGGGGAGAACGAGAGAGAGAGGGGGAGAAACGAGAGAGAGAGGGGGGGAGAACGAGAGAGAGAGGGGAGAACGAGAGAGAGAGGGGGAGAAACGAGAGAGAGAAGGAGAAACGAGAGAGCGGGGAGAACGAGAGAGGCGGGGGAGAACGAGAGAGGCGGGGAGAACGAGAGGAAGAACGAGAGAGAGGGGGAGAACGAGAGAGGGGGAGAACGAGAGAGAGGAGAACGAGAGAGAGAGGGAGAACGAGAGAGAGAGGGAGAACGAGAGAGAGAAACGAGAAACGAGAGAGAGGGGAGAACGGGAGAGGGGGAGAACGAGAGAGAGAGGGAGAACGAGAGAGAGAACGAAAGAGAGAACGAGAGAGGGGGGAAACGAGAGAGGCGGGGGGGAACGAGAGAGAGGGGGAGAGAGAGAGGGGGAGAACGAGAGAGGGAGTACGAGAGAGGGGGGAGAACGAGAGAGGGGAGAAACGAGAGAGAGAGGGAAAACGAGAGAGAGAGGGAGAACAAGAGAGAGAGGTGGGGAGAACGAGAGAGAGAGGGGGAGAACGAGAGAGGGGGGAGAACGAGAGAGAGGGGAGAATGAGAGAGAACGAAAGAGAGAGAGAGAAACGAAAAGAGAGAGAGAGAACGAGAGAGAGAACGAGAGAGAGAACGAGAGAGAAACGAAAGAGGGGGAGAACGAAAGAGGGGGAGAGGGGGAGAACGAGAGAGATGGGGAGAACGAGAGAGAGGGGAGAATGAGAGAGAGAACGAAAGAGAGAGAGAGAACGAAAGAGAGGGGGGAGAACGAAAGAGGGGGAGAGGGGAGAACGAGAGAGAGGGGGAGAATGAGAGAAACGAAAGAGAGAGAGAACGAAAGAGAGGGGGAGAACGAAAGAGGGGGAGAGAGAGAGAGGGGGAGAACGAGAGAGAGAGAGAACGAGGAGAGGAGAACGAGAGAGAGGAGAAACGAGAGAGAGAGGAGGAGAACGAGAGAGAGGAGAACGAGAGAGAGAGGGGAGAACGAGAGAGAGAGGGGGAGAACGAGAGAGAGAGAGGGAGAACGAGAGAGAGAGAGGGAGAACGAGAGAGAGAGGGGGAGAACGAGAGAGAGAGGGGGAGAACGAGAGAGAGAGGGGGAGAACGAGAGAACGAGAGAGAGAACGAGAAACGAGAGAGAGGGGGAGAAGAGAGAGAGGGGGAAACGAGAGAGAGGGGGAAACGAGAGAGAGAGGGGGAGAACGAGAGAGAGAGGGGGAGAACGAGAGAGAGAGGGGGGAGAGAGAGAGAGAGGAGGGGAGAGAGAGAGGGGAGGAGGACGAGAGGGGGAGGACGAGAGAGGGGGAGAAACGAGAGAGAGAGGGGGAGAACGAGAGAGAGAGAGGGGAGAGAACGAGAGAGGGGGGAGAACGAGAGAGAGGGGGAGAAACGAGAGAGGGGGGAGAACGAGAGAGGGGGAGAGCGAGAGAGGGGGAGAACGAGAGAGAGAGGAGAGAGGGAAGAACGAGAGAGGGGAGAGAACGAGAGAGAGGGAGAAGAGAGAGAGGGAGAAGAGAGAGAGAGGAGAGAGAGAGGGGGAGAAAGAACGGAGAGAGAGGGGGAACAAAAAGGGGGAACGAGAGAGGCGGGGAGAACGAGAGAGGGGGAGAACGAGAGAGAGAGGGGAGAAACGAGAGAGAGAGGGGGAGAACGAGAGAGAGGGGGAGAACGAGAGAGGCGGGGAGAACGAGAGAGGCGGGGAGAACGAGAGAGAGGGGAGAACGAGAGAGGGGAGAGAACGAGAGAGAGGGAGAACGAGAGAGAGAGGAGAACGGGAGAGAGAGGGAGAACGGGAGAGAGAGGGGGGAGAACGAGAGAGAGGGGGAGAAACGAGAGAGAGAACGAAAGAGAGAGAGAGAACGAAAGAGAGGGGGAGAACGAAAGGGGGGAACGAGAGAGGCGGGGGAGAACGAGAGAGAGGGAGAACGAGAGAGGGGGAGAACGAGAGAGAGAGGGGGAGAACGAGAGAGAGAGAGGGAAGAACGAGAGAGGGTGGAAAACGAGAGAGATAGAGGGAACGAGAGAGAGAGAGGAACGAGAGAGAGGGGGAAGAACGAGAGAGAGGGGGAAGAACGAGAGAGAGAGGGGAAGAACGAGAGAGAGAGGGGGAAGAACGAGAGAGAGAGGGGGAAGAACGAGAGAGAGAGGGGAGAACGAGAGAGAGAGGGGAAGAACGAGAGAGAGAGGGGAGAACGAGAGAGGGGGAGAGAACGAGAGAGAGGGGGAGAACGAGAGAGAGGGGGAGAACGAGAGAGAGAGGGGGAGAACGAGAGAGAGAGGGGGGAGAACGAGAGAGAGAGGGAGGAGAACGAGAGAGAGAGGGAGGAGAACGAGAGGGAGAACGAGAGAGAGAACGAGAGAGAGGGGAGAAACGAGAGAGGGGGGACGAGAGAGAGAACGAGAGAGGCGGGGAGAAACGAGAGAGGCGGGGAGAAACGAGAGAGGCGGGGGAGAACGAGAGAGGCGGGGGAGAACGAGAGAGAGGGGGAGTACTGAGAGAGAGGGGGAGAACGAGGAGAACGAGAGAGAGAGGGGGAGAACGAGAGAGAGAGGGAGAACGAGAGAGGGGGAGAACGAGAGAGGGGGAGAACGAGAGAGCGGGGGAGAACGAGAGAGGAGAGAACGGGAGAGAACGAGAGAGAGGGAGAAGAGAGAGAGAGGGAGAACGGGAGAGAGAGGGAGAACGGGAGAGAGAGGGAGAACGGGAGAGAGAGGGGGAGAAAGAACGGGAGAGAGAGGGGGAACAAAAGGGAGGAACGAGAGAGGCGGGGGAGAACGAGAGAGGGGAGAACGAGAGAGAGAGAGGGGAGAACGAGAGAGAGAGGGGGAGAACTAGAGAGAGGGGGAGAGAACGAGAAAGGCGGGGAGAACGAGAGAGGCGGGGAGAACGAGAGAGAGGGGAGAAACGAGAGAGGGAGAGAACGAGAGAGAGGGAGAACGAGAGAGAGAGGGAGAACGGGAGAGAGAGGGAGAACGGGAGAGAGAGGGAGAACGGGAGAGAGAGGGGGAGAACGAGAGAGAGGGGGAGAACGAGAGAGAGGGGGAGAAACGAGAGAGAGAACGAAAGAGAGAGAGAGAACGAAAGAGAGGGGGGAGAAACGAAAGGGGGAACGAGAGAGGCGGGGGAGAACGAGAGAGAGGGAGAACGAGAGAGGGGGAGAACGAGAGAGAGAGGGGAGAACGAGAGAGAGAGAGGGAAGAACGAGAGAGGGTGGAAAACGAGAGAGATAGAGGGAACGAGAGAGAGAGAGAGGAACGAGAGAGAGAGGGAGAACGAGAGAGAGAGGGGGAAGAACGAGAGAGAGAGGGGGAAGAACGAGAGAGAGAGGGGGAAGAACGAGAGAGAGAGGGGGAAGAAACGAGAGAGAGAGGGGGAAGAACGAGAGAGAGAGGGGGAGAACGAGAGAGAGGGGGAAGAACGAGAGAGAGGGGGAGAAACGAGAGAGGGAGAGAGAGAAACGAGAGAGAGGGGAAACGAGAGAGAGAGAGGGAGAGAACGAGAGAGAGGGAGGAGAACGAGAGAGAGAGGGAGGAGAACGAGAGAGAGAGGAGAACGAGAGAGAGAACGAGAGAGAGGGGGAGAACGAGAGAGGGGGACGAGAGAGAGAACGAGAGAGGCGGGGGAGAAACGAGAGAGGCGGGGAGAACGAGAGAGGCGGGGAGAACGAGAGAGAGGGGGAGTACGAGAGAGAGGGGAGAACGAGAGAACGAGAGAGAGAGGGGGGAGAACGAGAGAGAGAGGGAGAACGAGAGAGGGGGAGAACGAGAGAGAGAGGGGGACGAGAGAGGGGGAACGAGAGAGGCGGGGGGAACGAGAGAGAGGGGGAGAACGAGAGAGGGGGAGAAACGAGAGAGAGAGGGGGAGAAACGAGAGAGAGGGGAGAATGAGAGAGAGAGGGGGAGAACGAGAGAGAGAGGGGGGAGAACGAGAGAGCGGGGGAGAACGAGAGAGGCGGGGAGAACGAGAGAGGCGGGGGAGAACGAGAGAGGGGGGGAATGAGAGAGAGGGGGGAATGAGAGAGAGGGGGAATGAGAGAGGGGGATGAGAGAGAGGGGGAATGAGAGAGGGGGGGAATGAGAGAGGGGGAATGAGAGAGGGGGAGAATATGAGAGAGGGGGGAATGAGAGAGAGAGAGGGGAGAATGAGAGAGGGGGAATGAGAGAGGGGAGAATGAGAGAGAGGGAGAATGAGAGAGAGGGGGAAATGAGAGAGGGGGAGAATGAGAGAGGGGGAGAAGAATGAGAGAGAGGAGAATGAGAGAGAGGGGAGAATGAGAGAGAGGGAGAATGAGAGAGAGGGAGAATGAGAGAGGGGGGGGAAATGAGAGAGAGGGGAGGGAAATGAGAGAGAGGGGAGAATGAGAGAGAGGGGGACAAGGGTGGGTGGAGAACTAGAGAGAAAGAGGGAGAGGGGGAAGAGGAAGAACGAGAGAGAGAAAGAGGGCGAGAACGGAAGAGAGGGGAGAATGAAAGAGGGAAAGAGAGAGGGTAAGAGAAAGAGGGGAGAGGAATCCAGACACCATTGTGTGGCGCTTCAGTCCCAACAGGCTGGCAGAGAGCATTCTGCGAGAAAGGTCACCTCGCCGCGCCAGGAAAGGTCAAACAAAGGGGCTGTCTGGTGGAACTGGCCTCCTTTTGTCACTGTCTCCACCACCACCTGTGTCACGTCTACCTTGCCATTGTAGCACCCAGTACTGTCTAGACTGCTGCGTGTGTGGCGTATACATTTACAGACTTACGTATACTAAACGGTACAATATCCATTCATGCATTTGTCTCGTCATCATGTGTCAGAGAATTACAGTGCCTTCAGAAAGAATTTATACTAAAGGTCGACCGATTAATCGGAATGGCCGATTAATTAGGGCCGATTTCAAGTTTTCATAACAATCGGAAATCTGTATTTTTGGACACCAGTTTGGCAGATTTTTTGTTTTTACACCTTTATTTAATCTTTATTTAACTAGGCAAGTCAGCTAAGAACACATTCTTATTTTCAATGACGGCCTAGGAACTGCATCGTTCAGGGGCAGAACGACAGATTTTCACCTTGTCAGCTCGGGGGATTCAATCTTGCAACCTTACAGTCCAACGCTCTAACCACCTGCCTCTCATTGCACTCCACGAGGAGACTGCCTGTTACGCGAATGCAGTAAGCCAAGGTAAGCTAGCACTAAACTTCTCACAAAAAAAATAATCAATCATAATCACTAGTTAACTACACATGGTTTGTGATATTACTAGTTTATCTAGCGTGTCCTGCGTTGTATATAATCGATGCAGTGCATATCGTTGCTCCAATGTGTACCTAACCATGAACATCAATGTCTTTCTTAAAATCAATACACAGAAGTATATATTTTTAAACCTGCATATTTAGCTAAAATAAATCCAGGTTAGCAGGCAGTATTAACCAGGTGAAATTGTGTCACTTCTCTTGCGTTCATTGCACGCAGAGTCAGTGTATATGCAACAGTTTGGGCCGCCTAATTTGCCAGAATTGTACGTAATTATGATATAACATTGACGGTTGTGCAATGTAACAGGAATATTTAGACTAATGGTTCCGTATTTCACTGAAATAATAAACGTCTTGTTTTCGAGATGATAGTTTCCGGATTCGACCATATTAATGACCCAAGGCTCATATTTCTGTGTGTTACTATGTTATGACGAAGTCTATGATTTGATAGAGCAGTCTGACTGAGTGATGGTAGGCAGCAGCAGGCTCGTAAGCATTCATTCAAACAGCATCTTCATGCGTTTTGCCAGCAGCTCTTCGTTGTGCGTCAAGCATTGCACTGTTTATGACTTCGAGCCTATCAACTACCAAGATTAGGCTCGTGTAACAGATGTGAAATGGCTAGCTAGTTAGCGGGGTGCGTGCTAATAGCGTTTCAAACGTCACACGCTCTGAGACTTGGAGTGGTTGTTCCCCTTGCTCTGCAAGGGCCGCAGCTTTTGTGGAGCGATGGGTAACGCTGCTTCGAAGGTGGCTGTTGTTGTTGTGTTCCTGGTTCTAGCCCAGGTAGGAACGAGGAGAGGGACGGAAGCTATACTGTTACACTGGCAATACGATAGTGCCTATAAGAACATCCAATAGTCAAAGGTATATGAAATACAAATGGTATAGAGAGAAATAGTCCTATAATTCCTATAATAACTACAACCTAAAACTTCTTACCTGGGAATATTGAAGACTCATGTTAAAAGGGACCACCAGCTTTCATATGTTCTCATGTTCTGAGCAAGGAACTTAAAACGTTAGCTTTCTTACATGGCACATATTGCACTTTTACTTTCTTCTCCAACACTTTGTTTTTGCATTATTTAAACCAAATTGAACATGTTTCATTATTTATTTGAGGCTAAATTGATTTTATTGATGTATTATATTAAGTTAAAATAAGTGTTCATTCAGTATTGTTGTAATTGTCATTATTAAATCGGTATCGGCTAATTTTTGGTCCTCCAATAATCGGTATCGGCATTGAAAAATCATAATCGGTCAACCTCTAACTCATACCCCTTGACTTATTCCACATTTTGTTGTGTTACAAGCCTCAATTAAAAATGGATGAAATAAAATTGCACAACCATCAACACACAATACCCCATAATGATGAAGTCGAAACATGTTTAGACATTGTTGAAAATGTATTGAAAATGAAAAACTGAAATATAATTCACACAAGTGTTCACACCCCCATGCTATGACACTCCAAATTTAGCTCCGGTGCATCCAATTTCCTTTGATTATCAAATCAAATCTTATTTGTCACATGCTTTGTAAACAACTTACTTACGGGCCCTTCCCAACAAAGCAGAGAGAGGAAAAAAGTAAAACAATATTAAAAAATAATAACAGGAGGAATAAATACACAATGAGTAAGGATAACTTGGCTATATGTACAGGAGACCAGTACTGACTCACTGTGCAGAGGTACAAGGTAATTGAGGTATATAGGTTAGTTACAGATTAGTTACAATTTAGTCATTTAGCAGATGCACTTATCCAGGGTGACTTACAGGAGCAATTAGGGTTAAGTGCCTTGCTCAAGGGCCCATCAACAGATTTTTCACCTAGTCGGTATGGGATTCGAACCAGCAACCTTTCAGTTACTGGCCTAAGGCTGTTAACCACCAGGCTAACCAACAGCTTCCCGGTCTACCTATTTAGCAGTCTTATGGCTTGGGGGTAGAAGCTGTTCAGGGTCCTGTTGGTTCCAGACTTGGTGCATCGGTACTGCTTGTCGTGTGAAAGCAGAGAGAACAGTCTATGACTTGGGTGGCTGGAGTCTGACAATATTTAGGGCCTTCCTCTGACATTACCTGGTATAGAGGTCCAAAGTGGCACGGAGCTCGGCCCCAGTGATGTACTAGGCTGTACGCACTCTGTAGCGCCTTGCAGTCGAATGCCAAAAAGTTGCCAGGGGGAAGAGGCGTCGTCATGCCCTCTTCACGATTGTGTTGGTGTGTGTGGACCATGATAATTCCTTAGTGATGTCGACACCGAGGAACTTGAAGCTCTCGACCTGCTCCAATACAACCCTGTCGTTGTGGATCAGCTCCTTTGTCTTGCTGATGTTGAGAATTCCAAGAGATAATTCCAAGAGTGTGCAAGGCTGTCATCAAGGCAAAGGGTGGCTACATTGAAGAATCTCAAATATAAAATATATTATCATTTGTTTAACACCATTTTGGTTACCATATTATTCCTTATGTGTTATTTCATAGTTTTGATGTCTTCACTATTATTCTACAATGTAGAAAATACTAAAAATAAAGAAAAACCCTTGAATGAGTAGGTGTGTCCAAACTTGACTGGTACTGTACACACACTATACATAAACAGTCTACACACACACAGGGTATACACATACACCGTGTATACAGACACACACAGTGTATACACACACGGAGAGTATATACACACACACGCAGAGTATATACACACACACTGCACACACACACACTGCACACACACAGAGTACACACACACACACACAGAGTACACACACACACACAGAGTGCACACACACACACAGTGTACACACAGTGCACACACACACAGCGTACACACAGTGCACACACACACAGCGCACACACAGTGCACACACACACAGCGCACACACAGTGCACACACACACAGCGCACACACAGTGCACACACACAGCGCACACACAGTGCACACACACAGTGTACACACAGTGCACACACCCAGTGTACACACAGTGCACACACCCAGTGTACACACACACAGTGTACACACAGTGCACACACAGTGCACACACACAGTGTACACACAGTGCACACACACACAGTGCACACACACACAGTGCACACACACAGTGTACACACACAGTGTACACACAGTGCACACACACACAGTGCACACACACAGTGCACACACACAGTGTACACACACACAGTACACACACACAGTGTACACACAGTACACACACACAGTGTACACACAGTGCACACACAGTGCACACACACACACAGTGTACACACAGTGCACACACACACAGTGTACACACAGTGCACACACACACAGTGTACACACAGTGCACACACACACAGTGTACACACAGTGCACACACACACAGTGTACACACAGTGCACACACACACAGTGTACACACAGTGCACACACACACACAGTGCACACACACAGTGTACCCACACAGTGTACACACAGCGCACACAC